>NC_051182.1:135057182-135105568 GCF_013339695.2 Rhipicephalus sanguineus | reverse complement strand
CCGAAAACTGACCGCCGAGTTCCAGTGAAACCGCGGTACGGCCGCGTGGAGCCGATCGTCTCCCGGCTAGTTGCGTGCAGCGCGTCGCCTACTCGGCTCACGCCGTCACTACCGGGCCGCTTGCTGTGCCGCACGCGCGCATTTATCGTGGGAATGTTGTTCGTACCCACTGCGCTCCAGATCGTGCACAGATGCGGCGAGTAGCTTGTTCGGTTTACGCAGCGATGACGAGCTTCATGCAAGCGATGCGTTTAGTGTGATAGCGTCAATGCAGCGAGGTTTCTCGGCGCCCGCGACCCGCAACGCTAACTACGCAACAGCGATCTGCTTTCGCTTTAAGCGGTGCGCGCCTGATGACGGCTTAGTAGCGTTTGCTGTCGGGCTAGTTCATACATGGCTGAAGTTCTTCGACCCTGCCCGAGCATTTGTGCCATTAATTCAACTTCAGCCTTGAAGACGGCCGCGCACAACGAAGCGGCAGCCATCGGCGGCCCAGCGCGTTCAGGTTGTCGCCTAATAAAAGCGTACAGTAGGCTTAAAAGTAGCGCTGCGCCGCACGCGTGCCCGAGCAGATAGCTGAAGATACTTATTGTGATAAGGTTGTCGGCGATAAGTCATGTCGGCGCGTTCGTCGCTGGCCGCCACCTCGCCTTCGTTCTTTCCCAATGCTTAACCGCAAAGGCGTCGCCTCAATCGCGCGGAAGTCGGAATCAGGGATCGACTGATCTGCGCACTTCTCAAAAAGGACGAAGAGCGGCACATTCTGGCGTCGGGAAGTTGAGCGGCACAGTAAAATTTTATGGCACAAAAAGTTATCGCGGTACGCAGGGTACGCACTAACCGGTAGGCATAGGGCGAACCACTACGGCTTAAGCGGTCAGTGAATGCATTGGGCTCTATGGGACTCGGTCGGGGATTTGTCGCAACTACGTTTTAACCGTTAGTACGTTTAAAGCGGGTACGTATTAACGAGGTTTGACTGTAGCGCGCTTGCCGGTGACTGAGTAGTTCAGTGTCGAAGTCAAAAATACTTTGGAGGAAAATCAAACAAGTGATGTTAATCATGCACTGGCAGACGCGTATTCAACTGAATTGAGGCTACCCTGGAGACAATGTTAGAAGTAAATATATGTAGTATGTGCTTTCATTCATAGTTGCACATATTTTCACTGTACAAAATAATTAGCAATTTTTTCAACTCTCACTCGTATATAAGCGACGTATTTTTTACTATAATTTAAGATATTTTCAAGAATAAGAAAAATTCATTAAGTTTCCACTTTTTTTTCGGCTTTTTCGCGAAAGTTGCACCGCTTCTTTTGGGATGAGTACTTGCTTATTAGCTCAGTATAATATGGCAACTCTGACCGTGAGTGACATTGAATTTGATTATCTGTGTAACACTTGTAATAGACGATTATATTGAAACGCAAGTCGTCTGGTTCATGCCTCATTTTATTTTTTATTTTTTCGGTGTCTTTTTTTTGGCTGACATGGTTGTGATGATCTAGGTATTTATATTGTTTCCTTTCCAGTAAAAATTTGAGTCCGCGCTAGTCCTGTTTGCTTCTTCCCTTTCGTCCATCGTTCCCCGTGCACGCTGCACTTAACGCATGATGAAGATGTACGAACTCGCTCAAGTTGCAATATTATCGCAAAAAAAAAAGCCGGGCCCACTCACTTCTCTTCCTGAAGCCTCTCAACCAACTGTTCGGGGATGTCGTTCTCGGTGACCGGTTGTAGCACCTCATCTGGAAATTGCAAGCAGACGAAGCATGCGTTTCTCCAAATGCCTGCACAACGCCAAAAATCCTGAATGCCAGGGTTTCATGAGCCACAACTGCAATTTGACTACGAGGGGGCACTCCAGAATGCCAAAAATCCTGAATCCCGGGGGTTTCGCGAGCCAGAACCACAATCTGACTACGAGGGGTTGCTCGAGATACACTTTGGACAGCTGGGGTTCTTTGAAGGGACAGGCAACAAATTTTCGTGGTAGCAGTTTTCTTTAGTGCCACAGAAAGCTTTCCAGTCACAGCGTCTAATCGTGGGGTGGTGAAAGAAAATGCTGTGAAACATTTTTTTTTTAAATCGGAATCTACCTGAAGAGCCAATGAAGTCGTACATGCAACACACGCTGCAAACGGCAGTAGGTCAGCGCAACAGCGGTTCGTGATTGTGCGGTGCGTTTCACTGCACACGTGTGCATGCCATGCGCATGCATGCGGTTCAAAATGGTTCGACTAAATGAAGCAAAGGCGGCGTCGGTTCTGATCATCAACTGCTTCGTCATAAGCATAGAATAAAGTGGGGTGCCCAATAATATACAGACTGCAACTTTAAGCACGGATTGTGGAGCACCTGGACGGCACACTATGTACAGCAATACGAACTGATTCTAGCAGTACCAAGGCTTGTCCACTAAGCGACGCGACGTGCTGGCTTTTACAACTTTTAAACGTAACTTCAAAAAACAGATCCTATTCAAACTGCAAGAAGAATGCTACATTCTGTCACCATAATCCCCAGTTCTTCCATCTTCCACCAGTGTCTTGAGACACGTTCTTGCCAGTTGTCAGTACTTTTAACGGGCACCTCAACATAAGTACACCGGTGTTTCTGCCTTTTTGCCTCATTTGAAATGCCGCTGCCATTGCAAAATTCACGCCTTCCTGCTGAGCAGTGTATCACCATAGCCGTTAAGCCGCCACGTTGGGTCAGGGACGGCGACAGAGCTCGCATTATATGAACAGCTACATCTTGCTATGCACACGGCCCCCCTGGAGTACGTGTTGGATTCATTTTGACGTTTCTTTACAATGTACACCCAACATCAGCTTTGTGAGCATTCTTTTGTGCTCCAGTGATCCAGCACAGAAAGGAAACCAGCACAAATTTTTCTTATAGAAAGCATTTGTGTCGAAATATGCATGCTGGTGTGTGAAGTCTTATCTTACCCCAAGGCAAGTCTATCACACAGTCAATCGCTGGCCACAGCTCTGCTCACCGCTTCACATTTTATAAATACAAAGTTGCCAGCATGCCACGGTTTCTCTAGAGTTTGAAGATAACGTCAGATAACATTGCGATTTGAAAGAAGGCCTTTCCGATATCTCATATATGGGTCATTTCTGAAGGGAATTTGAAGTCAGGTTTCAGGAGACAGGTACCAATCTCCAGAAAGACTGAAATCTGGATGCCGATTCTGATAGCGTTTTTGTTCCACAGTTATGTTGCATCACATGATGACCCCGCGGGGTGCCTTACAAAAAAATAACGTCCGAAACCAGTCACATCTGTGTAGCTCATGAACATACTTGAGAAAATTTTTTTAAATACGAGACAAAGGCAGTCATGCGCGGGCCGCACATTTGAGACCCCTTTTCTATTCCCTTCAGGCACCATTCAGTCCATATTCAATTTGGTCTCGAAACACACCCCGGGTCGAGCACACACCCCTACTGCAAGACCACGGATGGCCGACATTCAAGCGTCGCACTCACTGATGGCACTGTCCCGGATGTAGACCAACATGTAGGCGTTGGTGCAGTGTCGGCTGACGGCCACGTCCTCGTCGGTGCCGCCAAAGTTGTGGTCGATGGCCTCCTGCTTGGTGCAGCGCGACACAACGTCGTCGTCAAACTTGCACCAGCGGCCGTCACCGCGCGGGTTGATAAACACCACGTAGTGGCCCCCATGGTTGTCCCCACTGTGCACGAGCACCGCGTGCAGAGTGTAGGTGGCCGGGCCGCCCGAGTTGGCCCCACCCTCGGTGAGGAACTCGGTGAGGTTGAGGCGCTCGGGGAACTCGAACCGGTCGTTGATCTTGATGTTGTTGTCGGTGACGTGGTCGTACTGGAAGCGTAGCAGGTGCAGGTGCACCACGGGCGGCAGGCAGGCAAAGATTATGCCCTTCTCGGCTTCCTGATGAAAGGAAAGGAAAATAAAACGTTATAAAATTTCAAAATTATCTTTATTAGCATAGCCCCATCTTAGCGGCAGTGTGTACGATTGTACACATCAACAACGGAGGCGCATCACGCACCGCGCATTTCTTCAAGCGGCTAAAAGCTCGGTGTGCACATTTGTACACGCTTTCCGAGTGGACAACTAGCCCTCATTTAACATCATTGTGCTGCATATTGCTGCAGAGCATCACTTTGCTGGCAACACTACCATGATCGACGGTCATTTGATGTGCCGCTTTCCAGGACCAACGTCAAGAGCGTTCCTTTTGTTTTCTCGAAACGAATACAACAACAAACAAATTTGGTGCACATTTTGAGCGTACGATTTGATTCTTCTTGTGCAAAAATTGAACATGACTGATTGCAGCATAATTAGATACTTAATTACATGCTAATTACATTAAACTACTGAAACTCACACAAGAACAAGATAATCTCTTTTATGGGATATAATATAGGGTGCTTTGCAATTATGTTGTGCGAGGTTGACGCATTTTCAGACAGTCCATCATAAATCGCGTCTGAAGGGGACAAACGAAAGAAGCAGTCGTGGCTACGAGCTGCACTGACTAGCACTACCAGGTACTAAGTGCACATACCTGTACTATAAAGTGCACAGGAGGACGACCACCACCATAGCTCAATTGGTAGAGCATAGGGCACGTTATCTGAAGGCTGCAGGTTCAGTCCCTGCCGGTGGCAAGTTGTCTTTTTGCTCACTTTAATTTCTTCAGGTTTATGTCGCAATTAATACAAATAATGTTCCCTATACTCTCCTTGGCTTGGTTGTCTGTTGGTTGTCATTATCATTATTAGCATAGGCATGTAAACAGGCCTTTCTGCCACACAACGATAAGCATAATCTTGCATGCTTCACTTGCATTATCACTGCGTGCCTGGCACTTCCCGGTCACAAACAGTGTGTGGCTACCAGCATGACATAGCACTCTTGATAGGAAAGTAGCGGGTGCACGAGTTGAGCAAAGAAGTGCAAGCAGGCCAAATGAAATCGCTGTGTGGCAAAAATACACTCCAAATTCTCCTGTTTGCCTTAAAGGGGCCGTGACACAGTCGCCCAAAGATTTGTGGTTTTCGCTGAAAACTAGAAGTAGAGGGTCTATTATGCCTACACAGATTTCAAAAGTGGGCGTAAAGGACTATTTCAGTGCAAAACAAGACCTAGAAGTCGCCGGCTGTAAAGCCCGCCCACCGCCGGCGACCGCCATTTTGCTATAGCGCGTGTGACGTCACGTGCAGCCCGGAACGGAGCCGTCGTCTTCTACCAAAGTTTCAGCCGCTGCAAATGGTTCAATTTCAGTGCCAAGCTGAAGAAAGCTCAAATATCTCGATATCACGCGAAGCTGACCACAAAACAATATCTTTGGCCGGAATAAAGGAGCTTACAAAACAAGCTGCTTGTTACGTCACGGCTCGCGAGTGCACCAATGTTGCCCGACTCTCGGGCCGCTCGCGTGTTTATAAAAATATTCAATTATAATTAAGTGCTCGACCAAATGTGCTAAAATTTCGCCAGCTTATTTGTGAATGCACTAGGATTAACCCACATAACACAGATTATGATGGAAAATTGGGTGTCATGGCCCCTTTAAGGTGTACTGGTGCATCACAAAAACTCCCCAAACACACCCCTTTTTTAGAATTAGCGTAAAAGAGCACGCACCTGAAGTCCATACTGGCCGGCGTCGTACTTGTTGTCGCCGTCGAGCGACTCGGTGGCGCAGTAGTCCTGGAAGCTCTCGTGGATGTTCTTCTTACCCTTGACGTTGAGCTGGATGTCGTAGAAGGGCTCCATGCGCCGAGACGCGTAGTCCACGTGCTTGCACTTGATGAACGAGATCATCTTGCCCTCGAAGAGACGAGGGATCGTGCCCTCCACGCAGGTGCCCTTCATCTTGCTCTCCATGTTGTCCAGCAGCTGGGGAAGGCGAAACGTGCGACACATCAGCAACAGGAATGCGCATAACTCGAAAGGATGCCGAAGTGAAACAATAACGCTGTTTAATGAAACCAAGAGACAATTATAATTGAGGAGAACTTCCTCTTGGCCTAGTTGGTATTGCTTACTGTATGACATTTTGCCGTGAGTAAAGACAACACACACACACAAGGAAGACACGAACATGACGACAAAGACACAACAAAGACATGGACAGCAGAGAAGAAGAGACACCCAGCGAAACTGCACTGGGCGTGGCTTCTCTGTTGCGAGTGTCTTTTCTCATTTTTGTGCGATCGTATTGAAGCAATGGATTACGAACTAGCCCAGGATGCTGCTCTTAGTAGTGTGATGAATTTGACCTAAATTGAAAATCATTAAGCTTACATTACAATTCAGGTCAAAATCATTACACTACAGCTTAAAAAACAACAAAGAATGTCCCCTATGCTTTCCTTGGCTTAAATCTGTTGGTTTGATTAGTACTACCTGCCATAAGATTGAGAGTGACTGAAATGGCACTCACCACTCGGCAGAGCTCTTGAACGTCGTGCTGCATGAATGAGTCTAAAGTCTCCCACCTGCAGAAGGAAACGAGGCATTAAGTTGGCACTAACTGCCTTCAACTGTAAGCCCTTACACACACAAAAAAACATACAAACAGCTACTGAGGAAAGAGAGAGAAAAAACCCTCGCATCCATGAGCTTAGCAGTGAACTGTCACAGTCGCCAAGGCGGGTGCGCCGAATCCGGTGCTCACCCAAAGGACTTGGTGAGCTTCTTGGTGCCGACGGGTCGATCGGAAAACTGCAGTTCGTAAAACACCCGCTGCAATGCCAGCGCCACGCTCTTGGACGAGTCGTCGCTCTCGGTGGGCATTTGGTAGACAGCCTGCAATGCAGACAGTTCATTCGGACGTTTACTTATTTTCATTCCTTCAAACATTTATTATCAGCAAGCAAATGGGTCATACGAAACTCGCAGGGTCCTTTGTGCATTCGCCTAAGACAATTCGAAGGCATCTTTTTCCTTCTCAATGTATCAATCCTTCACTGCCCCCCTTCCAAAAGCTTTCTGCGCCTAATATGGCTTTGCACTGCCTCCGCGATGAGCCTACCTTTGACCAAGTGATGATGTCATGTCATGACATCATTTGATGCCACGTTATGCAATGTCATGAGATGACATCATGTGATGGCAGGTTATGCAATGTCATGGTGACATCATGACATCAAAAATTTTGCCGATCTGTGAGGTCATGCTGACATCATCATGTAACGATATTTTTAATCACTCGTGTTGACGCAGACTGCCAATTTTCGCGTTTAATGAGGCCCTTAAGGCTTTCACCTTAAAAAAAAATTCAAGGGCAGCGAGAACATTTACTTAGCAGTAAAGTGGGCTAACTTGGGCTAATTAACATATCGACTGCTTCCACGTTCCGTGGACGCACACTGTGGCATTTCCAACTCGTGCGGATGTGTGCCTGTCTCACGTCCTCTAAAATCGCCTTCCCTGCACAGCTGTGGCATCTCCTCCAAGAACCCTGCTTTCCTGCCAGTTGGCCATGCCAGGGTCGGTGAAGTTGCACGTTAGTGCAAGAGAAAAAGCAAGCGTCCCAACACGGTTACGTGGTTATCCAGGCATGACAGGAATTTGGTTTCTCCATTTGACAACTCAAAATCAACATCACGCACACTCCACTGAACCGTCTCGCGGACACCTTTTCCGATCCCTCAAATGCGTGGCCACCATAGGAGAGACAGGAATCACATACAACTTACAGGCATGCGTTTCCAGCATTGGCAAATGTTACTAGGGTCTTTCAGCAATGCCGTTTTACCACACGGAAAGTACGGTAATACCACACCAGCTAAAGATGCGCATGCACAAACTTTACCATATGGAAACTCTTTCCGTATACGGTAACCTGCGCATCGTGTGAAAGGTGGCTCGTACTTGGCTTGTCTTAAAATTCATTGAGTCTATCTCCGCGACATTGTGTGCCGCTATCTATTAACTTATACATTCTTCCCACAACAATAGCAGATTATTTTAGTTTGTCCGCAAACTTCTTTGCATTAGCAGTTTAACCTATCACAGCAGCCACTAACTTGAGCAGCCTGCACAGGTGGTGCCATCTGGTGGTGGAGTGTGCAAGCAGGCAAGCACGTAATGTAAACAAGTGTTCTACTTCACTGTCGGTGCAAATTTTTGGCAGCGATGTAACCCCGAATGAGTAGTATTTAAAACTTTTTAATAATGGGGACACTCGGCAAAACGATTATTTTGTGATCGGCAAGTTGCTATTTTAATCTGCAAAACTCAAATTAGCCACGATCATCACCATCGTGTTACTGTACGTAAATACGGAATGCAAACACAGAAAGTAACGATACTGTTGATACAGTATTACTGTAACTTGCTAAAACTTTACACTAACAACCGGTCGAGGCTCGCGTAAACGTCGCTGATGAGGGGTGGGGTGCACGCGCACAAGCCCCGACTGAATGGATCTGAAAAAAATGTACCTTTGTTACGAAACGCATACGAGGTTATGTCCTGGCATGGCGGGTCGCACTTTTTCATTTGCGCAAGGTGCTGTAACGTCATGCTGCACTGATGGCGCAATTCGCATGGACGGTTTACTGTACTGAAGTAGCAGTAAATGCCTGCTTATCTGGTGCTTACAGTGCTTACTGTTCCCAAAGCACTAGAGATGTTTCACAAGCACACTGAGATATGCTTTCGCACGCAAAAGACATACTTGCACTGACCTTTCGTAACTGGTTCGTAAAGAACAGCGTCTGTAGTAATGAGTTCATGTAGCAGGTGGCGCCCTGGTTCTTGAGGCCCACGTATCCTGTGTGCTTCTTGGAGTCCCAGCTGCAGAGCAAAGCGACAAAGGGACGAGATATCGTTTTGCCACACAAGTGTCGAAGCAACACACCATGGGTGCACTTCTGAGGATGCTAATTATCGCGATTTTGCATAAATCGGCATTGGAGGCACACTAGCGACCAAGTAGTTTTGTACGAGTCGCGCAGCATTGGGAATGCTTCCAGACGTACACTTTCCAAGAAATAATGGATGATACCGCTCCAGTGTACAAATTTGATGCTTGCATCTCTCTTGATCAGTTTAACAACTACTCTTTCGCAAACAACAGCGCCTGCAGGGCAGTCGTTAGGATGACCCAACCAAAGAAATGGTAATGGTAAGGCCACAAAGTGTCTCCGAAAACGTCACCCTCGGTATCACCTGAACTCCAATCTTGCCAACAGTTACTTGAAGCTTCGAGACAAATATTAACCAACTGTAATGTTCAATAATTTCCTGGAAATAGTGCGAGGCCGTCACCAGCTCGGAACTGAACGAGCTGGCCATCATACTTACGCAATGCTGCGGAGAGAAAGACAGAGTTGTTTCAAAGTCATTTCTCCTTGCAAGCTGCAGCAAGTTGTGCATTGATGCTTCCTAGCACACAAACATTTCAAAATACAGGTAGCTGTGCAGATACGCACATGCTGAACGATCTCGGAACATTCAGATTGCATCTACTGAACATATGGCTAATGGAAAAGTTGACAATAACTTAAAACTCAGAATGACATTTCTTAGCACCCACCTGCGCCCAGAGCATTAAAATGGCTCTGCAAATACTGGCTGAATGTACTTGCACACTCCCTCACACAAAGCTTGCCTATTTGTAGAAAGAACGTGGGAAATTCAACAGCATCTGGCCCTGCCATGGCTACACTACGCCAGTCAATTCCAACTGCATTTGTACTTTTCCATTTCGGTGCAAGCTGGACAACGCTAAGAAGGTTAGCGCGATTCCTCGCAGAGTTCACATTTTCAACTAAGAAACTTCTTGCATTGGTTGCTCTTGCGAATACAAAAGTTAAAAAAACAAACTCGAATAAAAGAATCTAGAGAACCGTGCGAACTTGCAAGCACTGCGGACACCGACCTGACACCGTGCGGAGCATCGGCGCACACCCAGACTTCGAGGATGATGGTGTCGTCCACGATGAAGCCTTTCTCTGGGTCCAAGACGTCCTAATTGAAAAGAAAAGAAAAAGTTTCGCACTGAACAGAGTGGCGCCAGGTGCAACCATCAGGCATGCAGCAAGCTTTAAAGGAAGGCAAAGAATTTTGAGCTAAGAAAACCAACAGAGTAATTATGATGGCTAACTACTGGAAAAATCTGCAGCACTTTTCATGTGCAAAGTGAGCAATAAGAAATGAATGAACGTGATTATACACTAAAGTCTCAAACGCCACTTACGCTCCAGCTCAGGTCTCAAACACCGAAGGCCTCAAATGCCATTTAGACTCCAGCTAATGTCTCAAACGGCACTGACGTTACAGATAAAGTCTCAAACGCCATTTACGCTCCAGCTAAGGTCTCAAACGCCATTTACGCTCCAGTAAGCCTTGCTTGCCATTCACCTTGCATTAGGTGTCTATGCCGTTTACACACCAGTAAGACTCAAACAAGTATGAACGACACTCACACTCCACGTCATGAAGTGGCTGAAACCCCAGTCGTTCTCCTTGCCATAGAAAAGGTGCTGAATCTCTGCAAACACATACACAAAGATTAACGACACAGAACGACTACAATGGCCATTTCAATACAGTACCTGGTAAAGTCAGAAAAAGTATAGACATACTGTATGAACAGTGGCAATACAATGTTTGAGAGCCATCACCAATGGCTTGAACAAAGTAAGGACTGCTTAAACTTGCATTTTTATCCTAAGAACATCGAATTTGCGTTAATTCAGCATTTCTATAGCTTTCTGGTCTGACAAAGTGCCACAAGACGTTGCTATACTTGCAGACAACTTTTCATGCTATGAAACAGAGGCCAGGGAGCCAAAGCATGCC
This sequence comes from Rhipicephalus sanguineus, assembly GCF_013339695.2. Lineage (NCBI taxonomy): Eukaryota > Metazoa > Arthropoda > Arachnida > Ixodida > Ixodidae > Rhipicephalus > Rhipicephalus sanguineus. Next base: position 135,094,747 of record NC_051182.1, on the reverse strand, counting down.
TTCGGTATATTTGCTCTGATCACATGCAATTTAGTTAACATTTTTGTTTCTCATCACAGCACTTTCATGTAGCGAGTGCTTTCAGACAGCTTTTTCACACAGAGGGCACTTTCACACACAGAGCAATTTCACACAGAGAGCAATTTCACAGATAGCACTTACTTCTGACAAAGTTTTCGACGCCCTCCTTCTGACTAATTAGACGCAGCTCGGCAGTGGCGTTGCAGGACCACGTTCTGCAAGGCAACAACAGTGTCGTAAATGTATGCTTCAAATACAGCCGCAAACCAGAATTTCAGCGATTTGGACACAACGCCACACAGTACTTCGCGTTAGTTTACACAGCAAGAAAGCGTCAGAAACACTGGACATCCGCGTAGCCTAAAAGCCTGTGATCAAATAGCGATTGATAAAAACAAATGATGTGTGGCTAACAACTGAACTAGTACCTGGATTCCTGATGCAGTAAAATCTTGATTACTTCAACCGTTCGAGATTTGAACAAACACATTTAACTCCTCAGAATGCAGATGCCGTGCGCCAGACTTGAACCGATGTCATGCTCAGCAGAACACTACCGGAAACACCCAACCACCACTGCGAATGTTCACATCCAAAATTGTGAACACATGGTGCAGTTAACTCCTTGCAAGTGAAGTTTTTGATTTAAAAAACTTGGAAGCTCCCCTAAAGTTTGTCACACTTGGCAGCCCTAATCATATGCAACGTCAGTACGAGATGAAATGTTGGCAACATTACATCTGTAACCAAATTCTCTTTTCTGTCAGTCTTTAGTGCATTAAAGCCATTTTCATGTTTATCCCTGTCATGCGACTACGGCACATGTTTGCAAGCATTCTTTTTTTATTTGCAGCTGTTCTATTGAACTGTATTCTTTGCAGTGGCCACCAGTCTATTGCAGGCTGTTGGTTCAGATGCATATTTCCCCAGCAGTTTGTCAAGAGCTTGATCCATCAGCTGAAACTGTTAGGAATCTGTCCACCACCCCAAATCTATGCAACTGTGCAAGCAGCAACAATGAGAGCGTAAAAAATGACAGGACGTGACACTCTGCAATAACGAGATGCCAATTTTGGCGACAATGGCGAAATGGTAACCCTTAATATTGGCTGTGTATCCAATGCAGAATTGAGCAGAACGATATCAAATTTTTCCTTTTCTTTCATTTAAGTGCTGGCGGCTTGGCAGAAGGGCTCAAAAATGCCTACAGAGGGTCACGCCCTCAAACTAATGCACCCAAAACAAAGTACGCAACAATAAAATGAACAAAATGACCCATAAATGAATCTTTTTCCTTACGGCACACTGTCTTCGCCTTCAGAGGCTTCCCTGCAAGGATGCAAGGGATTCAGTTTTTAAAAAACCAATAATGGCAGGGCTCGAGACCTTATGGCTGAGCAACAGCCAATGCGCTACGAACAGTGTTGTGAATGCAAAGCCGAATGTAAATATGCAGTGGTCCAAACGCTATTCCTTTTCGTCCTTTGCCAGATGTCGTAGCACTTCGTCCTCATGCATAGGTTGATTGTACAAAACAGAATAAATAGAGTATTTACACTGCAAGGACTGCAAGGACAAGCCACAGCTAACATGTACAGGGTGGCTCTTTATGAAAGGGAGCGGACAAGCACGCGACTTCTGCTCCACAATGGCTGCTTAGAGTGCTGGCAAGCGGCAGAAAATGGAAGCACATTTCTTCCTGGCATCATCTATTCTATAAGTATTGATAAGTATTGCAAATGATAAGGCAGGTTGTATAAGACAAGATCATCTATTGAAAGGCGAGATAACCAGAGAGCAGATGATGCCGTGCTGCAAGCACCACCCCATGCACATCTGTAAAACAAGCGCGTGTCTGGTTATTCAGCCCGACAATAGACTAAGCCGAGAGAACTGCGCTTTCTCTTGCCGCCACTTGCTGGTGTTCTAAGAGATGGTTGGTTGGTTTATGGCGTTTTGGACCAAAGCGACTCGGGCTATGAGATGCCGTAGTGAAGGGCTCTGGGTAATTCCCAACACGTGCGGACATTTATCGTGCACTGACATCGCACAGTACACGGGTATAGCACATCGCTTCTATCGAAACGCGACCGCTGTGGCCGGGACTGCACCTGCAAGTGCTGGCGCTCTAAACAGCCCTCACAGAGCACAGGCCCCCGCACTTGCGCATTCCCTTTATTTAGAGGACCACACTGTACGATGCAAGGAACACATTAGGAGACGCCCCCCAACCTCCGACGCAATGATCTTGTGCGTGCAGTGCTTTGCCATTAAGTTACTCGTGATTGGAGTCCCCAATTCCAAACAAGAGTGCATCATTGCAATCCAAGTGCAAGACGGACCAGTCAAGTGTACAGTTACTTATGCAGCCAAAATTATATAATGGAACACTTTGCTGCTGTGAAAGGAATGTTATGCAACTAGCAAGCAATAAAAAATCTGCGGCATGATTGCTATGCTCATGCTAAATAAAAAAAATCCGCGCATTACACACAATTTCAACAGCAACTGAATGAACGTAAAGACAAATTTCCCTTACATAATCTAGAAGAAAACGAAGTACAGATCCAAGCTGTTTGTACAAGCTCTCTTTCCTAATGCATCTTATTGTCAATCACAGCAAAGCTAGCCATACAAGGCTAAATTCATTAAAAATGGCGCAGTGTTGTCTATAGGCTAAGGTTACCCGGTACAAACTATGAAAAATAAATTTACAAAAGCACTGATTAGGCTACTGGTAAGTGTTGACAAAAAATGACACAAAATCAAGGCAGTTACACATGGCACTTTTAGATTCAGCATTCTTGAGGCCTCCCTGACCATTTCATCAAAGATTGATGAGCTCAACTGAGCACATTAAAATAAACAAGCCGGGAAAACAGCAACAAGCATGGTCAAACAAACGAGGCAGACAGCCGACAGGCAACACAGTCTGCTGTCTCTGAACCATTCTGCCAAAGCCAGCACTGCAGAACTAGCGCACATTTAAATAGAAACTAACACTTTCAATGAAATTACTCAAGGAACTTTCTATAAACGAGCAATGTTTAGAAAATACGTTTAGGCAAGTTAACTTTTTTTTTTTTTTTTTTTTTTGCTGGCCACAAACCTGCTCACAAATCGAGCACACAAAAACAAATTGGGTAGCCATAAGGCAACCTGTCGAAGACTCTCAAGTGCACTTATTTTTTTTAAAAGAGGCCCTGCAGTGCTCCATAGAATGCATACCGAGCTACACCGATAGGAGTATCGGGATGTGGAGCATTCACACAATGTGACGGACGTGACTGCGTGACGTTCCAGTCCGACTCAGGGCTCAAACAAATGCACCATTGGGGATGTCCCCGTCTCGCACCAGTAATCGTCGCCTGGCTTACTCGAGTTTCCTTTGAAGCTCGTCGTTCAGCGCATTCCCATTGGGAATGCTACATCACGCCTATGCCATGCATGGCGTTTTGTGACCTGGGGGTACCGGGTGCTTGACATTAACGCGAGGAAAGAGGACACGGTTATCATTGTGGGTTAAAAAGATGCTCCAAATGTGCCCTTTCCATTTGGAGCGAATAAGAGTAATCAATCTTGTACGCCATTTCTTGAATTAACACCGCGCACCTGGCACTTGCAGGTTATGAAAGGAAGCGCACTGTCAATGTGACATAGCATTCATGACGGGAAAGTGCTGGGCACCGACTCAAACAAGCCAGATGACAGTTATTGTGACAGATAGGCGGCCCAAAGGGTGCGACTGTTTCTTAAAGTGCACATGCTGGCAGGTCCAAATAGACTACACGCTTTTCCAACTCCACTACGAGTGGTGTCGTTCTTTGAGAGACAGAACAAGTGCAGCCAGGAGACAACGGGCAGCACAGACAAGTTCCGAGAAGCTGGAAGAATGGAACTCACGAAGACTCGGACTCGCCGTTGCACTGTAGAAAGAAGCCGAGGCTCTTCGTCGGCTGTCGGTCGTTGCCTGTGTTGGTACGTGGCATCACCATGATTTTCCTACAGAAAGAACGCACGGAGTAAAGCAGCTTGAAAAATATATTTACGAATATCAACTATTAGACTCAAAGCTTTCATTAAACAGGTACACAAATCGTCCATTATGCCAACGTTCCAAATGTTCTAACAACCGTAAAATTTGGTGACCGCGAGATGAGATAATGCACCGTTATGCAAAAGGAGTAGGCATCATTTGGAATTAACGGCAAGGTCAATGGGTCAATAAGTGAACACATTACATATTGATTTTAGGCAACAACTGCAAAGCAACATGCCCCAAAATCACGACCCTACACGAGACAGCACTTAGGACTGCACACAAGGAACACCCTGTACCTATTGGGAACGCCGAGGCTAGCTAATGTAGTTTCTGTTAGTAGCTTTCCTCCAAAACGAAAGTTGCATATAACATTAGGTATGAAGAAGAGTGCTTTCCGAGATAGTACCAGCACAACATTTGGGATTTATTTTTAACACGCTGAAAAAAATGCTACACACTTCATTATTTCAAAGATGGTTTTACAATTGTGCTTATTAGAGTGTGCATATTAATGAGGACATCACTAAACCTATTACTAACAGCAAAGTATACCCACTCAATGCAACCGTATGCTCATTTCAAAGACAGTGTCCTTGTTTAGGACATGAACGTACATAAAATGACACACACGCCAAACAATGGTGCGTCCAGCGTTCTTTTTGTGGCACCTGTTATCCATGTTCGCCCGTGCCTCAATACGACCACTGACGGTGAAGTGGTAACAAACAGCGAATTAGCCTATGAACACCTTCAGACCAAATCTGTCCATCCCGAGTAACAGCAGCAAGTCATCCACCTAAGGTGTTTTGTGCATCCAGTGTTTTCCCACGAGTTTACTGCAGATACTTATCAAGATGGGACAAGACGAAGCGGGACACACACAGGCATCTGTTCCCATCTTCAAAGGCATCTGCGCTCAACTCCTGGGACATGTACCAACAAAGCCAGAAGTCAGCGCTCGCTAAGTTCAATGTTTCCCACCGAGGACGCCGATTCACCGCAACGGCGACTGCGTTACTCACCAAGGCAAGTTGCGCACATAGGTGGGTGGGCTGAGCAGAGACTCCTTGAGGCGAGAAAACTCGGGGACGACGAAGCGAAACGTAGCCTCCGAACGAGCCTCATCTTCCTCTTCCATCGGCTCCTCCGCGGGCTCCATCGGACGCGTCCCACCCCCCCCACCGCCACCGCCCATTGGGTCGTCGTCTGCGCCGGCCTGCGCCAAGTTGGAGACTGCGTTGAAGGCCGGCTGCTGCCCGTCCGGCGCGGGAACGGGAGCCGGCGGAGGTTGAGGAGCCGCTAAGGGTGGCGGCTGCGGCGGCTGTGGGGGAGGCGGCTGCTGCTGGACCGCCGCGTGGTCATCTGCAACGGGAGGGGAGAGAACAGAAGTCACACGAGAACCAATGTTCACTCCAACACTCACAGGGCAGGTAACTCAATTGTTGCCAGAGAAATGAGGTGGTATGATGGACAGGTTGGGACACATCTAAAAAAAAAGCAACCCTAGCACAAGTACAACATTCCGTCTCCCTAGAATGCGCATGATTTTTATCACCTTAAAGTGACTGACAACTGGGAAGAACGTGCGATTAGATCCTTGTGGAAATGAAGACCGACTTGCAGCAACGGATTTAGGTATCCTTTTCACGATTTGAGTAGGGTTATATTTTTAAACCGATATGATGCCCAGCCTAGCGGAAGAGAATAGTTTTGTTTGCTGTAGGTAGCCCGATGCTTCTTTTATATTTAGTGCTCAAAACTAGAGTATGTATAATATTACCCACCCCCACTATTCTGTGCTACTTACGAGGTAAAAGGAGTTGCCGCAGATAAGTAGCACTGCCTTCGCGGCAACTAGCGGAACATGTAGAGCCACGGTGCATGCATGCCCAGCAAACCCCCTCGGACAAACATGAATCGCTCTCACACTCACCTCGCACTGTTTGCAGCATGTGTTGTGTTAAGACTTCACAGTCGCTACAGATCGAAAAATTCCGATTATAACTGTTTCACTGCACTTTCCGAATTAGCATTACATGATTAGACACTAACCAGTAAGCCTTCCATTGCAAAAAAAGAAAGAAAAAAGAAACAGGAGCCATAAAAATTGGTTGTCAGTCACTTTAAACCACCTCATCCGGGCATCTCCCATGTGCAGCGACTTCGCTTGTGATAGATACCCTTTTGGAGCATCACATTTCTTTTGTTGAAGCTTTCGTGCTGTGAACGAGAGGAGCTCGTGACTGTAAGGGCCGAAATTAGATTGTCCCGTCGGTGAAACCATCTTTCTTTAAGTATTATTCCAATGTTCAAACTCGCAGACCAAAGAAACTGCAAATTTTTTATAGTGCATCGGCATTTGGCAAAGGGTGCACACAAGTCCCTGTTGCCGATAGCCCTGGCATTGGCAACACTGACGAAGGTGCAGCGAGCCAATGCGCCTTCAGTGATCTCACCATATGCAAACAACATCGCATTGATTTTATCCCTAACGCAGTAAAAAAAAAATTAACATTGGCCCACCTCCGAAAGACCGGACTAAACACCCCAAGCAACATTTCCAGACACGAAGATAAGCAAATATCGAGACACTACATAAGCCAAAAGTGAAAGTTCCGAGAAGAAACAGCAGTTTCCCATGCACTACTGTGGTACCACTAAAAGGTAACAGAGAAAATGTCACTGAACAAATGCACAACTTCTGCAGCCAGAGAACTCGCGCATGCACACACACATGCACGAACATAACGTGGGATTCCACGAATAGTAATAATAACTTATGGAGTATTATGTGTCAAAACCATGACATCATTATAAGTATAGGCACATCGTAGTGGGAGACTCCAGATTCATTTTGACCACCTGGGGTTCTTTTAAGGGCCAATAAACAAACTCGTGGACCAAAATGTGCGACAAAGCGATAACTGCGCACTTGTGTGATGTGAACATGCTGCTGCTGCTGCAAGAATTTTGCGAATAAGTGCTGTAATAAGGAAGTTGCAGGGTTTATAACAAGCCGCTTTGGCTGGTTTAGGTTTCTTGCTTGGCCTTCACAGCCTTCTTGGCAACCAAGAGGGGTATACGTAGCCCGCTGTCGAGACTACGCCCACTTCAGCAACGTAACACAACGTCAGCGAATACGTCATCGGCACACAGCCAACGACCGAGCAAGGCTTCCTCCACGTGTCTCTCATGTCAGAGCGGCACTAGGGTCCACCCTAGTGCATCACCGCATCACCAAGCGCCCAGGCGCCGTTTCATAGTGCAGAGGATCAATCGACGAATTAGATGCAAGGTAATGTTTCCCATGGGCAAGATTACGTCACTTTACGCACGAGGAGGATTGGACAGGTGCTGGAGAGGGGTGCACGAATTGTTTTTTGAAATTGAGCGTTTGCGTGGCGTGCAGCACTGTAATACTCGCAAAATGTGGTCGCCACAGCTGTCTGTACGAATTAGTGAGCTTATTCAGGAGAGGTAAAAAAAAAAAATGCCACAGCCTGTTTACTGGCCCTTTAATGTTTACTAGATCCAAGTACAAATGGGTGTCATGGCATTTCACCCCTATCAAAATGCGGGTGCAGTGACCGAGAATCGAACCTGCGACCCCGAGCTTAGCAGCGCAATACCTCTGCCTACTAGGTTACCCCTACCTGTCGTAGGATCCCACAGACTACAGAAGGAGATGACTGCGACAAACTTACACGAGGCAGGGGATGCGAGACACAAAAGCCTACAGTTTGTGACAGCACGAACGCAATGGAGCAGCTGTGAAAGCGCTACTGGGAACACATGAACAGGACTACGTTGTACAGGCTCATTCACACCGGTGACTAGCAACCGTCACGCGACTAAGTTAGCCACAAAGCGACTGGTCGCAAATGGCCGTCTCAGTCGCAAAGCGACTGCTTTAGCCGAGTTGCTGCTCGATTTTTCAGTCGCAAAGCTCTGAGCAAATCCCGTGCACAGAGAACAGGATGTCGGCTTATTCTATGGGGCAATGGTAATGCGAGCTATATACGAGCAGACGTTAATTCTCTAGTTGCATTTTGACCGCCAGTTCGCGCGACCGCGTCGACCGGTCGCAGGTGTGAATAAGCCTTAAGAGTGGCTTGCAAGATGGACCGATCAGACAATCTTATTACCTGCCGTTTCCTACGAACTGCCTATAAAGTGTCAGGTCTATACTGCAGAGGGGGAAAAATGCAGACTGAAATATGCAGCAAGCATTCTATAATTTTTGACACCAGGATCACCTTAGTGCGAGAATCTGCCAAGAAACGCGTAGGTAATGAAGGGCATGCAAGACAATTACCAAAAAAGCTAAGACATTCTGTTTTTGCCTATCGGAGATGTACTGTCCACTACAAATCATGATGGACTGTCGATAAATGTGTCCAGGCTGAATAATTTTATGCCTAGGTGCTGCATACTACGCTGGAAAGAAGCCAATGGTGACAGGACGATAGCTCGTGCTTTTCGGAGACTCCTCACAGTTATCAATTAAGTATAACTGCAGTGGGCATCAGACGTGTTGCATTTAAAAATATATTTAAATGATCAGCTGAACGAACACAAACATGTTACTTACTGACTGCAGGAATTTTTTTACAACTAATCAATTTAGTTCAGTATCCTGGTACACGAGACGAGCAGAGACAAAAAAAAAAGATTGTCCACGAATGATGGTGTATTGTCGACACTGAAAAAGGGCGGATAATAAAGGAAATGGGCAACAAAAAAAACTATTATGGCAGGAACATGAGCAAAATATGGGACAGCGTTGTGTCCCGTGTACCTCGTGAACCAACTAGCTCACCTAAGAACCCTCGTGCAAAAAAAAAGCTCGTTTCAATCAGCTAGAGCCTTGTATGCATGTAAAACAAGACAGCATATTATGCAAAGAAGTTGAGCACGAAATGCTTGTACAGCCAGAATCTCGTTAAATGGAACATTTACCTCCATTGCAAACTATGTTGCAATGGAAAAGAAAGGAAGTCCCACCGTGCCTCCTAGCTCGTGACACATTATGCGAAGTTCTGGCAGTTTGTCAATGTTTGGAATGCTTGTTCCTTTGTTGCAGCGTTGTTGCGCACAAAGCCGAGGCCAACGCCAGGAAGGTAGCCTGAATTTTTCTCACATCTTGAACTAATCCACAGAAAAAGGAAAAGACGCGGTGCATCAGATCCAAAAACTTGGAGGTCGCTTGTGATAGCGCAATCGGGTCCCTGTGCGCATCGCCTTCCTCAATCGCTAGCCTGTATTCAGTTCTCGGATGCATGCCTCAACCGTGCCGTAAGGAAACGAACGACTGTGCGCGTAAAATTGGCAGTTTCAAAGTGTCCTAGAATACAGACTGCAAGTACAGTTGTTAAGTGCCCACTACGCCGCATTATTCCTTTAGCGAATCAACGAAGAGCCCACTACGCGTCGTAAGGCAACACTCGATCCTACACAGCTGCTCACTTTGTTGATGCTTTTGCTGATGATAGTGATAAAATACGTCTGAACGCTCTGTAATGGGTGGGCCTTTGAAACACCCACTCATTGCGCAATTCACGTTTTGACGCCTGGCATTATTCTATGCTTCTGCTACGCAATATTACATGTGTTAACAAGACTTCTTTCACTACATGACATTCATATATATTTTTTTCCGGTGGTGGGTACAGACGTCTCTGGAAGCCACCGTTTCCGATAAAGAGACCGGTCTCACCCAGTCAAACACTGGCCAAGGCAACCCATCCCCCTCAGCCGCCAATTACAAACCGTCAATTAGATCTTGTGTTTATGCGATTCAACGTACGAAGAAGCTGTTCAACGAAAAGTGCTGCAGATTAAACGCCTATTCACCCCAGGACATGCGAAACAGTTGATTTCTGTGGCTCCTCACAATATGCAGCTGCCAGAGCATTGACTGCTATGTATTAAACAATATAAAGGTTCATTCCGAGGACAAAACCGGAGCTAGAATAGAGATCACGTGGGCCAGATGAGTCGCATTTCCGAGGTGCCACTGCAGGAATGCTCCAAATTGACCTTTCAACTGCACCCGAGAAAATTTCACATCTTGATGAATTGGGAGCTTGTCAGAACACGACGGTTCGATGAATGATGCGTGCCATGATGTCTCCTCACAACTGCCTCTCTCCCGAAAAGTTCTGTTCACATTTCCTCCCATACGACATCGCTTAACATCTTTCCCTAACGCCTGCTAGCTATCTGTTACATAGTCTATACCCCGTTCCACCCATGGCAGTCCAACGCTGTGTAGGTTACGCAAGAATCTCGGTCAGCAAAATTTGTAACTTCGCGCGTCTCACAGCTGCGCTTTGTCATAAATGCTCACGCGAGCAGAGCAAGGGAACGTGCATCAAGTGTCGTGACACTTCAAGTGAAAAACAAAAAAACGAAAACAACGAAGTGCTAGGAGTTATTGAACAATGTATTCACAGCCATTTAACAGAGTTGTTTATCTCTAAGCCACAAAAGCTCATTCATTACTCCGCATAATACGCAAGAAATCACATTGTGGGTGCGAAACAAGAATGAACTATTGCGAACAGATCTACTGCAAGAAGTCTCGATAGCCTCCACAGCGTTGACTGCTCTGTATGGAACAGTGAATAGGTCAATGTGGTATGAAATCAAGCAAAACAAAAAATCAATAGCAGAGATATGACCTTCTCAGGTTTCACTTGCCAAAGCCACGATAGGATTACGATGCACGTCGTAGCGGGGAAATAACAGATTAATTTTGAACAACTGGGGTTCCTTAAGGTGGGTGTTCTCACATACAATAGCTTGAACGAGCGATGTAGCGAGTGTAGTGCCGGTGTCACACGGTCATTTGATCATGACAGGGTCTGATTCGGATCAAACGAGTCGATCGTGATCGGCTCCTTTACGAAAGTGCAGAAGGTAGTCTATCACTGTTGAGAAATTCGATCCTGATTGGGCTTAATCGCAATTGGCAGCTGCGTGACACCGGTGCAAGATCACATGCACAGCTACAACGGTACCCTAATCTGTATTCTTCCAAGAGTGTACGATGATAGTGAAATTTAAAACTTGCTTCGAGCCAGAATCTGCTTCCTCGGAGTGAACACGAGTGCTTCAAAAGTCGTGTGCAGACCCAACCACGCAACGAGATGAACTGCCTGAGCGATTGTCGAGCATCTTTGAATACAACAGAAGTCAACACTCAACCTGACAACACAAGCCACGATCTCAAAAGGTCGAAGCATGCAGAACAGTACAGCAACAACAGCACAACTAAACCACACAACATCCAGAATACACACCTTACATGCATAAAACACCCTCCTGTATGTTTATGTGGAATTCACAACTAGCTAGCAAGTACGAGTGCTTTGCTACAACTGCCTACAGCTTTAAGAAACACATACAGAGGTCCACACACTTGTCTAGAACATTAGAATGGCATGCTCCGGACTGCACTGACGACGTCTGCCAATGACATCCGGTTTGAAAGCCCCCAAATTGTAGCATGCACGGCCGTTAAGGATGAATACTCAAGTGTGGGCTACCTCAAACTACTTGTCATCAGCATGCAAGGAAACCAGAGCGTGCTGTAACGTGCCGGAGCGTACCATTTGTACCGTACTAGAAAAGTGTTGACCTCTGCACTTCAATGATATCAGACCCTGAGCTATCTTCATCCATATCTCAATCAGTAGCAATCGGCAAGCATCGTCAATTAAGGTTTAAAGCCAGTAAAACATTGGGCTTCAAGCATTGATCTATTGGAACTGACAGTTTTTATGTTCTTTGGACGCTTCTAAACACAAATCATTGAGTATGCGACCCAAAACAACACCCCTACTACGCGACGCACACCTACGAAAACAAAACGAAAACCGAAACGATGCAGAGACTTACTGCTGTTTTTTTACTCAAATGTCATCACATCACCGCGGCGAATCAAAGGCAATACCGACCACGCCGAATCGCGGGGGTTATTCCGATGCAAAAAGGGTTAAGTAACGGTACGTTAGGTTTCGCGTAAATTGTCGAACAGAATGAAAACAGAACAGCGTCGTAAAACGTAACCGCGTCAACACCGATAGCACTTACGCGAAAACCCTACTCAAAACACTACGCACACCCACACACAGGCGTTTGTGAAATGCTGCGGCAATGGAAGGAGGGGTCGGGCACGGTTTTTGCCTACAATCGTTAACTGCGCGGGCGTAAGAATAGACAAACAAAATTAGTGAAAAACGGAGAAAAACGCACTAAGAGACGCCGCTCGAGGCTTACGTTCGGCAGCTCCCGTCATTTTCTTGCCTGTCAAGCCACCGTTCGTAGAAGGAGCCACGAGAAATCACGACAGCGCCTCATCTTCACGCTGCTCATTTTTTTTTATATCTTAATTTTCTTTCTTTTTTCATCGACACCACACAAGTCTCGAGCTTTTCACGCGATGCCGCCGGCGCGCTACACAAGGTTTAGTTTTGTTGGGGCGTGTGTTCCTACAAAAGCACCCAGTTACGTTTAATTATCTTTTTTTTTCTCTCTCTCTCCAACACTCCTCGTCTTTTTTTGCGTTTTCTCGCAAAAGCTCGGGTAGCGCGTGAAAGCCACCCACTACTACGACTGAAAACCCGAAAGCACTACACCTGCCGCTGGCAATCGCTTCTACAGTCCTCGCCCTTATATTTATAAGCGATGTCTTTCAAAGGAGGGGATCCTAACGCTGCCGGAACAGTTCACCGTCTATTCCCCGTATCTTTTAGTGCCACAGACACAGCTGTAGGTGGTGGGGGATTAGAGAGAGGGGTGAGGAAGGGAACATGACGACCGTTATGTGTTAGCCCTCCCAAATGAAGAAGGCCGCTGCCAGTCGAAGAAGAAGAAGAGAAAGAATAGCACCAAACGCGAGAACGCAAAAACGAATAAAAACTGAGACAACCAACTCCCAAGCCGGGACATCGCACTTGCGACAGAACTGCACCGCCGTATCACGGCGACACGAAAGCGTACCGTCCCCCCCCTTCCCTCCCCTCACTCTCTCAAAACGTTACTCCCCAACTTTTTTTGTAATCGAACCCGGAACCTGGACTCGGCGACGTTTTCTCGTCGAGTTACGGAACCTACGGGCCGCTTTATCGTGAGCTCCCGGCAAAGAGTCGGTGACAACTTAAGCCTAACCTAGGCCTAAGTATCCCGGCAGTGAGCTAGCGTTACCGGCAATGAGACGTCAAAAGAAAAGGGACCCTACGGAGACATCGCATGCGGAACTGGGGGGACATTTTTGTTGTTTTACTTTTCTTTATCGTCCATCAACCCCCGCAACTCGGCACGAGCTTCGTTCGGGGGCCAGTTCACGTCAGTTTCCGACGTATTTCATCGCCCGGCACACACAACAAACGCCGAGGAGAGACGCGCAGCTCAGCGGCGCGGCTAGTTGCAAACACAGCATGGGGCTACCCCCCCTCCTTCATCTGTTTCGGTGCCCTACGCGAGACAAAAAACGAACGAGGGTAGTTTTGTAGAGAACTCATACCACCTTCTTGCGTATCCATCGCTTCGGGAAGGTCTGCGCGATTGCTGTCTTTGTCATTGGGGCTGAGAGCGTTGTTCATAGCGGGTTCCGAGGCCGAGATGCTGCTTTCACGCGTTCGTTTAGATCGACCCGTCGAGCTGCTGTTCGCGCGTTCTTTGCCAGGTGCCAGGGAGTTTTTGCCGGACACGGTCACTTTGACGTGCTTGCTCGCAATCCGCCCAATGTCTGCTGGTGTCAGCCCCCCAGACAGGGGATACCATCCAACGACAAACTGCTGTACTTGGCGGCTGCGCTGCGCAAGCTGACTCCGCACGGAACATCAGAGTAAACAAGATGGTGGAAAGCAGGGGGGCGCGGTGCACGATGGGTAGGCTTACATAAACACGATGGAAGTATGTTGCGACCAAGGAGGATTTTAAAAATTGCTGGAGTGCAAGTTGTACCTGGGATATGAAGCCAATCCGCCATCTTACCAGAGGCAAGCTAAAACGTTAGCGTGTAGTGAAGAAAAAAGCGCATTTCTTTTTCCCTCACACGCCCTACCAGTTCAATAGGTGTAATTTGTTGGGACAGATAGTGCTCTACGTGTGCCTTTGTTTTACAAGTTTGATTAAGACGCCTCAAAGTCGGTACCGATCTGTTATTTTATAATTAGCCTAACGTTTACATTAACAGGGCAAAACCACTTTACCCTAAGCGGTAAGCGGGCACCACCCGAGAAAAAGCATGATTACGAGACAAACCAGGGGCAAACCATGGCTTCACCTTCGACTGGTTATGCGTTGCGAGAGCTCCCACTCCAGCATATCTTGCCTTAAACCCTAAGAAGGTTAAAAAAAAATTCTAGAGTGGAAGCTTTCGCAAGGCCTTGCCAGCGTTTGCCCCCAAAAAACCTATAGGAAACATGCTCTTTTCTGGTGGTGCCCACTTAGAAATCAAGTGGATTTGATCTATTAGTGTAAATGCTACGTTAACTGTAAAATAAAAGATCATTGTTCCCGACGAGAGTAAACACATCGAGATGAGCATTGGTGACTTGATCTCCAATACAATTTGCCAAGACTTCGAGGCTTACTAAGAAAAAGTAGTAACACGAAGACACACTTCGAGCACTATGAGACCCAAGAAAGATGCCATGTTAAACTCGTCGGGCGTGCGAGGAAGACGCTGCATATCGCTCTGCAAACGCTGACGGTTAATTGTGCCCCTACCATGATGGCGGCCGCAGCCGCCATCTTTTGGGGGGCATTGCTTCACTCTTGTGCAATCGTTCCCAATAAACCTCTTGACGTACCCCCAAAAATGGCGGCCGCCATGTTAGTAAGGGCACGATAAAAAGTCAGCGTTTGGCGAAGAAACTAGAATTAATTGAGGGACAAACGATGGTTTCACTTGTGTCGCTGAGGCGTTGCGAGAGATTTCTCTCCAGAATTTTGTTTAAAAAGCCTGGTTGCGACTCGTGAAACTTGCATGGGGGCAAATAAAGAATAGAGAGATGTGATGAGGACGCTACCGAACTTACCGATTCCGACGTCTTTGGAGCCCAGTGGCACGGCGAATGCTTGAATAATGTGAAACATCGTTGGTGAGAAAGTGTCGAGTCAACGTTTCAGGTTGTTGGAGTAGCGCTCCCTTGGCAGCAGCATTTGCGTTCAGTCGGTGCGAAGTGTCAGGCGAGCTCTCTATTTTCTTTTAGACTGCGCGTCTTCGTTTGAATGCCAAGTTTTGATTATTATATTCCTTTATCTTGAAAGCCAGCTGGCGAGATGACAGCGAGCGAAAAGGGCGAGTGCGCGTAACCTGCGCGCTGCGCAGCAACGAGAACGCGTTTTTTTTTTTTTTTTTTTTTACGCAACGCATATTGCGCCAGCTTTGAACACCGTCACAGCAAATTGGTCGCGATTGCTTTGTGTTCACACGAAACAGTGCTGTAAGCGCCATATGCACGTGTTTGAAATAAACAATACGTCGACTGCGTTCACGCCCAATTCATCACCCCATCGGCGCATGTGCGAGCTCTCGGTAAAACATACTTCTTCTGAGCGAAGTTTTCGTTTTAAAATTCTATTATTTATAAAATTTTTTCTACTGAAATCCCATGTTTTCGTTTCTAAACCCGCGCGGTTGGGCGGTCAAATTCAATTTCGTCGCTTCTCTAGTTGCGTAACCTGTCGCTAGGCGTCCCCTCGGGCAGACATTTTGCATTCAGAACAGCTCGAGCCCAACAACTGGCTTGTTCTTCTATGCTGCTCCTTTGCTGTGCGTAGTTGTCGGCGCCTGTGTTGGCCTTGTCGAAAAGGCGTCATCTCTCTGTGTGTGTGCGTGTGTGTGTACTATTTCGTCGTGAATCGAAACGGGGGTGGGGTTTGAAAAAAAAATTTCGTGCTGCCCGTGCGTGAGAAGAGACGCCCCTGAAGAAGAGAAGACCCGTAAATTCCCGTGCTTGGCCGTCCCAACCACGGCCCCTCCAGGGACTCGTGGGTGATAAAAAACATCTTTCGGACACACGAGAGACAAAAAAGAAAGATAACGGAGCCGAAAAAGAGACGCTAAACGTCGCCGTTTTGGTGATTCAAACGGCGCCTCGTAGGCGCCGCTCCGCTGTGGGTGAACTGCTGGTGCACCACCTTCGTCGCTGATGCTAGTGTGACGTCCGTGAAAGACCCCCCCTCCATCAAACGACGGAAAAATACAAGAGAGGAACACCATGGCCGAACGAGGGGACGAGCTGGACTCGTGGATTACTAACTGGGAGCGACAGTGTATCGAGGAAGTCGAAAGGGCGCCCGATCTGGAGAGTCAGATACAGAACGAACGCGACACTTCGTCGCAGAAGCTGTGGCTGCTGTTTCAAAATTCCGCCACCTGCGTAGCTCAGCTGTACAAAGGTAATTTGCGACTACGAACTCTGGTTCCGCGGTGTAGCGTTGCGGTCTTCCGACGCTCTCCCGACTTGTTCGAACGCGTACGGGTGGGAGGGTTCCGTCTACGTGCACGAGTCACTCGGTACGCGTACTCCTAACTACGACCTCTCCAAGCTAGGCTTAACGAGCGTACTACGATCTCCGCTGGCTCGCTGGAATACGAGATACGGAGGGTTGTTTTTTGTTGTTTCGTGAATCGGGTGTAATATGAATACTCCTCTGTTTTTTTTCGCGTTTTTTACAACTATTTATTCCCTTTTCAGTAATCACCCCCGGCTGACGCCGTTCCCGCGACGGTTTTTAATTAATTTCCGGAGATCTCGCCTGTAGGTCTGATTGCGAAGTTTTTGTTTGGGTAATACGGGTGATATGAGCGTTGCGACTTGAAACGAGTTCTAAAATGCAGCGCCGCGTTTCGTTCCACGAGACTCGAAGGAAGATTGCAGCGTCTGTAAAAAAAAATTAAGAACGAAAGAGCGTACATACATTGAATATCACCCTTTCGCAGCGCATTTGTGAGTTTTATCGTTAGCGCGCCGTCGTTCGGTGACTGAAAGCAGATTCCTAGGGCGTGCCTAGCAAAGAGAGGATGTATTCCGTAACACCTAGTAGCGAAGAAACGCTTGTAGCTTCTGTCTCGTAGTACAGTCAACGCGAAAAAAACGGTGGTCTAGTGGTTACGGTGCTTGACTGCTGACCCGAAGGTCGCGGGATCGAATCCTGCCTGCATTTCGATGAAGGTGAAAATGCTAGAGGCCCGTGTACTTAATTTAGGTGCACACCAGATGGTCTGAATTCACAGAGCCCTCCACTACGGCGTCCTTCGTGATCGTATCGTAGTTTTCGGACGTAGACCCCAACAGTTATTGATTATTAGCGTCGAAAGTGTAGAGAAAACTAGGCACATGAAAAAGCCTAGTATTCCCGCTGCTTCGGCAAGCAGCCTTAAGTCCATATTTCCGGCCTATTGTAAAAACGCGCTAGGAAATTGCAGTACTGTGCATATCGACCGAACACGGTCGCAAATTGCTGGCGAATTAGAGAGTTTTCTCTGACGTAGCTGTCCCGAAAACTTTCGAAGCTGACTGTACGCTCTGTGTACTCTGGAAAAAACGAACGCTGATAATAACATGTAATACTGTGCAGTTCGACCGCATACGGTCTCAAATTGCCGGGGAATTCGAAGATTTTTCTCGGACTTAGTTGTCCCAAAAACTTTCGATGCCGACTGTACTACGTTTGTGTGTGTATTTTGGAAAACGCGAACGCTGGTAACAAAAAAAAAAAATGTCGTTTTGCCGCAGATCGCCAGCACGGAGTTTCACTTTGGGTACCCTTCCAGAATGCGGCGTCTAGCGTCACCAATCTCTACAAAGGTGAGAACTCACCGCAGTAAGCTTTTTGTGTAATCGTGCGAGTCGTTTTTCGTTTTTTATCGCATCACGTGACACCAAACGCGGCTTCTTTCGCGTTGCGCTCGACGCGTCTTTTGCGTGCTGTGTTTTGCCCTTATCTTTCTCTTTCACAAACGAAGCCGTCCCGCTTTGAGATAGCGGGCAAAAAAACAAAACGTCGTTATCAGCGATCGTCGTTGCGTATGTGTCACTGCTGACGTAGCGATAATAGCCGCTGTTCAAAAAAAAATAGGCGAAAGAAACGGAAGGTTTTCCTCCGATACTCTTATAACCGGGTGTCACGCGGTCACTTCTTTGATCGCGATCGAGCGGCGCAACGTGTGACAGCAGTCTTACCGCGGAGGAGTAAAAAAAAAAAAAAAATCTGGAGTGGAAGCTCTCGCAATGCATTACCGGCAAAGGTGAAACCACAGTTTGCCTCAGAAACATGATCTCTTTGGGCAGTGCCTGCTTAGAGATAAAGTGGTGTTACTCTGTTTATCTTAATGCTACGCTAAATATAAGTTAAAAGTAACGTATCGAGTTTGTATGAGTTGATCTGCAATAAAATTTGCAGAGACTTTGAGGCTTCTTAAGGAAACTAACGTTTTATCTTGCCTCTGGTAAGATGGTGGATTCTTGGCTTCACTTTCGAGGCATAACTTCCACTCCAGCAATTTTTTAAAAATCCTCCTTGGTTGTTACGTTGCGTGCTGCGCAAACGCGTTTTATTCTTTCCGTTTTACAATAGTCAATTCTCCTTGCAATCGTAAAGGAAAAAAATAACAGGTGCAACTTGAGAAGCGGCGTTTAACAATAAATTTCGTTTATAAAAGCTTGACCTCTTTTGGTGAACGTCTCGTTGGCTTTTGCGCAACTGTCTTGTTCAAATAAGGGAGCTTCCTTTTAATACTTTTGAAAAATCCGTGGCCATTGTTCGCATCGAGAACATAGCGACAATACAGTCATCAGCGATATGAAATGGAATGCTGGAATAACCTTCACGAGGCCATGACGCATTTGCAATGCGCAGAAGTGCTCATAACGCTAAACGTTCAAGTGCTGGACACAAATTTGTCGGGTTTTGTATGCACGCATCACAAGTAATCGTTTCTCAAGCACGAATTCGGTTTTTGCCTTTCATATCGCTCCGAGCTGTATGTGTCGTGAACGCCGTGTCTTTTGAAATCTTCAATTTGTCAGGAACACCCTTTGCAAGCTCTTACTGTGAAAATTGGCATAACTGAAGTTGTGGAAAG
Organism: Rhipicephalus sanguineus; assembly: GCF_013339695.2. Classification (NCBI taxonomy): domain Eukaryota; kingdom Metazoa; phylum Arthropoda; class Arachnida; order Ixodida; family Ixodidae; genus Rhipicephalus; species Rhipicephalus sanguineus. Next base: position 135,075,578 of record NC_051182.1, on the reverse strand, counting down.
AATACGCGCTGTAGGCATAAGCGTGATTTTCCATTTATTTATTTATTGCGATGCCCTCCACCATTTGTCGACGGAGAAGGGTCACTTTGCAATCACTTAGGCTGGAAACTCAAATTCTGCCGCATTCAAGAATAACAATGATAGCACTGCAACACATGAAGGTTTTCTTTTTATGTTTTTCATGGTTTTTTATGTACAGTGCATGTGCAAGCTAAATGAACTGCTTGTATAAATCCATGCCGCGAATAGCGCACCTGCAAGCTAGCAAAGCAACGAAGTGTCCCTCACGTTTCAAGCTTGACGTGCCAGCTGACACAGCTGTTCAAAAGACAAGGACGTCGGGAAGAGCAACCACCGTAACATTGTGATGAATTCGAAAACCCACAGGTCCGGAAACGTGCACGGGAATAAACAAAAAGCAACGCTGTCATGCTTCCTTTTTTTATTTTTTAAACATTTTTTTTGCTATGTTTACTTTTCTCCTGCATCCTTGACTAGCGGAGTTGTTGCTGCAAATTACCTGCTTGTCCAAGCCTCTGTGCTTCTGCAGGTGTTTTGTTTTCCCACAAAACAGAAACAGTCTGTGGTTGCTCGCAACGCCTCGTGTTAAAGCGAATTTTGGATGCTGTCGACTGAGTTGTCATGGAAATATCCTGTTGCGACGTGGGTATCACACCAGTAGACTTCAAAATATGTGCTATGCACATTACAATTCAACTGCAACATAGCAAATGTGGATGTAACAAAGCAGGTGAAAGATGTTGTTGCTGTCCGTACAGTGTAAGATATATGGATATAATAATTTAACGAAAAGTTGGCTCGCCGCTGTTGTGTTGTAAAATGTGTATGGATGTAATGAATTACCAGATGTGACTAAGTGAAACAAAGATATGTCACTGCTATCCAGTGTAAACGAAATATGGATACAGCAAAAGCTTGTTAATTAGGATTTCGCGGGAGCGGAGCAAATGTCCGAATTGAACGCATTCCGAGTTATTTAAAAGTATCAAGGAAACAGTAAACAGATGTCTATTACCTCAATGCACTTTCATTTTCTTGATGAATACGTAAATACTGTACTTACTTTGCATAAGAGCAGTTAAAAAGCCACAATTTTCGGCACTTGCGACTTTGTTCACAATGTGACCGCGGCTCAAGGCCTGCCAGTCTTTCTGACCCGAAACCGTGCTAACCCGAAATTAACCAGAAACGTTGTTACCATCGTTACCGTATGGTTCGTGCTGATGACTATGGCGATGCAGACTGCACTGCCTCGTTTTGGTTGTCTGCGAAGGCCATTTTCGCTCCTTTGCTTTGCATATTTGCGGCCCATTCTGAAAACAGTCTGAATTGACTGCGTTGGCGCCAAATATAGCCGAATTAATGAGTTTGATGCCATTAAACAAGCCATATGCTTGCCGGGACCAGAGAAGGCGTCCTAATTATCCGATTTTCCGAATTGATGAGGGTCAAATTAACTAGCTTTTACTGTATAATGAAGTAATGAAACATTCGCTCACTATTGACACAAAGCAAACTATATTCAACAACCTATTGAATATAGGTTGTTATGCAGCTAATTGTACCTGTAACACTTTTGTGAAATCAATTCCATGGCAATATAAGTGAAGGCATAACTGGCTGTCTTACGTACACTGCGCTAGCAACTTAATATTGTATTTCAAAGTATGATTGCAATGTACTACGTCCAAATGAGGTAAATAAACATGGCGGACGTTTATAGATTGATGAAGTTTACGTAAATTATCAGCATATTGGGGTAATGCTCACGTGGAACGACATATCACGTGCATCAAGCATGTTTCATTGCTTCATTAGGCTCCATTCCAATGGTATCAACTTTCCAGTTGACAGTATAATTCATTCATTTTGTAATGTCAATGACCTTGCGCCCTTTCGGCTTTCGTTTCAACACATGTGCAGATGGACACTCGAAATGTTCGCAAAAAGACCGATGGGTGCCTCTGGTATACACTGATCTGTGCAGTGTGCCGTTGTGTGTATGCCCTTTCTTGGCAAGATGCCCAAGAGCATCTGTGCCTCAAAATTATACAAGGGCAGAAATTTATATATTAGTTGGCTTCCCGAAGTTGCATAGCGTACCCGCGCCTATTGCCATCTTGTATGAGACATGGGCCCATTACGGGCCTGACTATGACGTAATCCAGAAGCCCATGGCCCTGAGCCTGTGCTGGGATTTTGGGCCATCCCAGTCCTGTGCAATGCTCCATTTAACAGTGAAAAAGGACAAGGACAAAGAGGACACCACACTCACGACACTTGCCGCGAGAAGACACTTGACAACTTAGAAAGCACGCAAAAAGGAAATGCAAGTGGCCACCTTGAAGTTCTCACACCGATTGCCATGACGTCATGGTATTCGACGGCACCTACAAGGCCCCATGTAGTTCCTCATCGGTAAAAATGAAGTACACTGTCCTCTGGGGTGGCCATGGACTTAATGTACCAAGTTTCAGAAAACTTCATCGAGCCAATGTGGCCAATATACGAAAAATAGACTGAAATTCGTGACGTCACGCGCGGAGCTTTCGGCAGGGAAATTTTAAAATGAAGCTTTGGCCTTGATTTTCTCCACTAGTAATAAGCCTATGATAGGGAAAGTAACGAGATTAGACTTTTCAGAGTATAATTTATCAATCTAAACTGATTCATTGTTTCACTTTAGTGTTCCTTTGATATAGCATGGCCCACGTTGGTCAACTGGAACGTCGCGTGTCGTGCAGAGTGCCTGGAGGCGCAGCGGCGGGTTAGCGAGCTGGGCTTCCAGTCGGGCTACCAGCGCCGCACCAAGGACCTGCTGGCGTGGGCCAAGAAGCGTAAGCGCCACATTCGGCGCGAGGACCTGCTCGCCTTTCTGTGTGGCAAGGCGCCCCACCACCACCACCACTACCATGGCTGGGCCTCGCCCCGGCCCCGTCTCTCCCTCGAGCCCCGGGTGGCGGCCACTGCGCCGCATTCGTCGAGGCTGAGCCCCGCTGCTGCCGGTGAGCGCTCGGCCGTCGTGGGGTCCGGGGAGCCTGACGACGTGGACCTGGACACGTTCCGCGAGGCGCTGGCCATCTCATCGGGTGAGCACTGCCTCTGGGTTTTACAGCAAAGATGTTTTAGTTCAACCTGTGCCGTCGTTGTAGTAGTAGGTGTCGCGCAGGTCGCATGACCAGAGAGGAGGGAATAAAGAAATAAATAAAATGAAAGAATCTAAGCCAGTCCCAACCCAAAGTGAAAGCTGTATGATCTGTAGAGCAGTGATTGGCTAGTGTTTCCCTTGTGTTTATCTGCTATTTTGTGCTCTTTTTATGTTCTTTTCTTGTGACTATCCGATTTGTTTTGCAATTATTTTCTGTTCTCTGGTTTCTTTTCTACTGTTTTTGTACTGTTTGCTGCTCCGAGCGCGGTGCATCTAACTCCCGCCGCTGGCGTTTATTAATTGCAATAAACCAAGCAAGGTGCCTGGGCAAGTAAGAGGGTCATGTAGATAACAGGGAGCAGGATTCCGGCTGCGCTTGGGACAAATTATGTGACATGAAACGTTCGCTGAAATGTCATTGCCCAAGCCAGCTGGTCACGTGATCTCGCTTTGACCATACAAGTGTAAGCGCACTTGTTTCAAATCTAGAGGCGCATTTATGACACCACATGACCTCGCTGGCCAATCACGTACAAAAATGCACTTACAGCTTTGCTGTCAGATTGTTTTTGCACCCTGGAACTGGCTGAAATTTTTTTTTCTTGTAATGCAACACGAAATCAAAGGAACACAGGATAGAATTGGCACTCAGAGAACTGACTAATGGCTGGTTTTCGAGAAAAGCATCATATATAAGGGTACAGAAGAAAACATGAGATACAGGGTATATAGGAAAGCAAGACCCAATGCTTTTCAGCCTGACCAGTTGTTAGCTGATGTTCATGTGTCCTTCTTTCCTGTGCCTTTGTGTTGTTTGCATTATAAGGTGGACATACCTCAACTCACCCAAATTGCTGCGCTACTCAAGTTTGGATTTCACTTGCACTTTCCTTTTCCTTCAAAAAGGCCTGACACCAATTTTAAAGCTTTATAACGCATTGCAAGTTTAAAGGGGTACTGACACAAAATTTCGCGGCCGAGATAGCCTGCTGGATCGATTCCCGTGTACGTGCGTGTACCATCTGCAAAATATCGACAGCGAATAAAGCTTGGAAGGTATTTTATATGAATTTTGAAGTTCGCGAGCGCGATCCAGGATTAAAGGCCGCACCTAGTGCATTGACACCCTCGGAGGTGACCCGAGGTGACCCCTCTACTTCCTCTACGTAACCGTTGCAGCCGGTACAAGTTACGATGACGTCGTAGCCTCCATTTCTGTTTTGACGCGCTTCCCGACGAATCGCTCCTCGCCAGCGGGTCAAACCTGAAGTGATTCGCCACGTCGAAAATTCCTTTGATCCCCGCCGCAAGAAAATTGTCGCCATCAGACGACGATGAGCCCGGCGACGACAGACCGCGCGGAAATGCGTCACTGTTCTGTGTGCTCACGTGGCCGAGCGTTTCACTCGCTAGGTGGTGATAGTTGCACCCGGCGGCTTGTCGTTTTTGGAGCTCTGTCAAACCGAAACTAAGGCTGTGTCGGTAATGAGGAGCTTGTAATTAATTATCTGTCGCGCGCTGCAGCAAACGATGTGCCGTGTTATGAATAACAGGCCCCCAGCAACACATTGCAGCAAAAAAACGCGGGGCGAAAATTTTTGTGTCAGGACTCCTTTAAGGGACACTAAAGGCAAATATTAAGTCGACGTTGATTGTTGAAATAACAGTCCAGAAACCTCGTAGCGCTACTTTTGTGCCAAGGAAGTGCTTATTTTGAAATAAAATCACGTTTTAGTGGTCCCCATCGCGTTAGCGCACTTACACCAAATCACCCGCGTGAAAGCAGTGTTTCTCACGTCACTGCTGCCGTGCCCAACGTTGTCCGCCTTTAATGCGCGGCAGCATGCATTGGTGGCGTGCGCCATTCGGGCATCCGGCAACATCACATGCATGCGGCATTTTGTCGAACTTTCTGTCAGAGCGACTTTCAAGAGCATGCAAGACATACGTGGCAGTACGCGATACCGAAACTACCACTGAGATGCGGCCGCGTGAGTGAAGCAAGGTGCCAAGGCGAAGCGCAGTTCGGCGAAAACGGAACCTTTGAACCACGCGCGCCGTTCCCCATGGCAACACCAAAGAGGTTTTTTTTTCCATGAATCAAACAGAAACGAACAAGCAGCATTTTATTGCGTCTCTTGGTGCACGGAAGGTTCTTTGTTTATTGCAGCTAGTTTGATTACGAGTGATTAATTGTAGTCGAACTCTCTCACGTCATCGGCATCACTTCCAAAATGTCCCACTCCTTGCGCTCATGGTGTGATACATTTAGCTTAATTTCTCAGTAAGTAGGGCACTGCTGTTGATAATATTGCCGTTTTAGACATTGTCATACATTGAGCTTTCACTCTGACATAAATTGTTATTTGCCTTTAGTGTCCCTTTAAGCCACACATGTCCATCAGTAAGCCAGAATTTGAGTGCATTTGGATTTGTAAGAAATTTGCGTTCTTTCACTTTACAGTTGAACCGTAAAGCAGTCTAGTGACACTGAGTCGTGACGAAATGAATTGGTGCTTTCCCAAGTCTATCTCAAAGGCCATGCATTTGTGCGCTGAAAACACTACTATTGCAGCACTTTCTTAGTGTGGTCATCAGTCTGCTTATATCTAGCTTTTGGCACTTATTGAAGGAGTGTTGTCAAAGTCCGCGGTTGTCCATTGTGTTTTCCTGTGGAATCATACAGCTGATCTACCAGGCAATCAGTCGATATAGAAGGACATGTTAAGTGCACTGAAATACAATGATTCACAGCTGTCTCTGTCGCTGCAGTGTAGCTTCTGTCTCATAGCCTCTGCATCAGTTCTAGGTGTAAACATTTGCGTTGCCCATCACTGTGCAAGGATAGCCAAAATACACGTAAAAGGCAGACACTTAACTGCCGTTTTCATCAATGTCTCAATGCATGTCTGTTTGTAGATTATCGGTTTACTGCAGATATAGTGAGCAGATGTGTGATGCCATCTGGTAGTGCAGCTAACAAACCGGTGAACACACAGCTATTATTGCTGTGACCAAATGCATTGCTTGTGTAAGTTATTGCCAGTGCCGTAGTTCCAAACGTGTTGCCTTTTTTAAATGTTTTTGACAACACTCTTGATACATGAAACACATGCCTAAAGACATTGCGGTTAAATGGGCTGTCTGAGGATGTTGCTACCGATCGCACAGGAGCCATTGTTCCTACCGGAATGCCAGAAACACTGCAACTGTATTATGCAAAGACAGTTAATGCGTATGAATGCACAATAATCCACAGCTGTCTTCATTGTAGTCTCATGGCCAATGGGCATGTAGTGACCGCAGATCTGAACCAGAGACATAAGTAACTGGAAGAATAAGAAAGGGAATGCCTGCCTAATGCGCTCCACGCGCATTTGGCAGGCATTCTCAAATCATGAATGGCAGTTTACCACAATCCCTCAAGTGTACGGCATGTAACAGCTGCATCTTAGCAGGTACTTCCATATGTGGCAGAAACCTCGAGGCTTACGAAGAGGGTTCAACTCAAATTGAGGACAGTGCAGCGAGCCATGCAGAGAAAATGATGAGTGTAACCTTAAGAGACGAGAATAAAGTAGAGTTGGTCGGGGAACAAATGGGTGTTGAGGACATCTTAGTTGAAATCAAGAAGCGCGAAGGCAAGATAACTGCTGGCCATTAAGACTGGATTCCAAAAGAAGGCAAGTGCACGAGGGGGAAACAGAAAATTAGGTGGGCAGATGAGCTAAGAAGTTTAGAAGGATACGTGGCGGCACCAATGCACAGGGCTGAGTTGATTGGCTGAAACATGGGAGAGTTCTTTGCCCTGCAGTGGGCGTAGTCAGGCTGCTGATGATGATTATGAGCTATTGCCTTAACCTCTAGCTTTGTATATCGAACTGTGTACTACCACCGTGTCCGTTTCGTTTCAGCTCTGGGCTCGGGACGAGGCCACAGCACAGGCAGCGTGTCGCCGCCCGGGTTCCGCACCGCGGCCAGCCTGAGCAGCTTCATCGCCGAGGAGTTCGCGCGCCACGTCGAGTCGCGCAAGCGGACTGCCCCGGGGAGCGCGAGCCCGGGAGATGTCGTGATGGACTCGCCAACGCACAAACGGCCGCGCCTCATCTGAGTTTTCCAACCCCACCCCCTTCAACGTTGCGCCAAAAGAAAACAACACCAAGTCCCTCGCTGTGCGCGCCGTCGCGGCTTTTCTTCTACCCCACCCACCTCCGCTGCTTCGATGAAGTCCCGCAGAGTCATAAACCAGCTGCCAAAAAATTATAAAACGAGGAACGAAAAATGAGAAAGCACCTGCCTTTTCTACGAAGGAAGATCTCGAGAACACCTGTCGTTTCGAAACAGTGTGCAGTTGCAACAAGCCCGGTTGTGGACGGACGTAAGGATGTGTTGGTGGTGTGTCAACGGCGAGGCCAAAAGCGCAAAGCTCGGAAGTTTACAAAGAATCTTGCGGATGCCGCGTTTGAACGCTGTGCGGGGGGAGATGACTGTCAGAACCGAGGATTATGGACTTCGACTTCGTTGCCGGCCGCTTTGGCGTGGACTGCGGCAGCCGCGGAAGAGCACAGGCGCATGGGCAGGAGCCTGCGTGTCTCATCACCCGCCAAAGCCTGCGTTGTTTCATCTAGGCGAACACTTGGCAGGCCGACCGTGGCCAGTCTCGGCCGTCAAGCCCTGCAGCCTACGACCACTTGCCACACGTCCACGCCGCAAGCTCCGAGCTTCGTTTTTGCTTCTCTGCACCCCACTTTCAGCGGGGCACGCATTGCCAGGCCAACGTCCTTGGCTGTGCGCGCAATGTTAAGCGATCTTGCCGGTGACATCTGGAATCGTATGCTGGGTGCGGGATGTCCCGACGTCGGCCTGCGTGGATTCTTGTTGAAGCTGTAGCGTGAAGAAGTGTGTGGCGGCGATGTCCGCGACCGGGTTTCTTTTTTTCTGGAGCCGCATATGAGGTGTGCTCCTTGGTGCGAGATTTGAAGAAAGATGAAATGTGGGGCAGTGTGACGAGAGTTTCTATTTTTCTGCCATTGCTGCCGCCAGACCACTGATTTCTTTTTTTCTCTCTTTTGATAGATGGTTGCATTTGCGTTGTAGGTACGACGGTAGAAGCAACATGTCGAGGAATCTGTTCTGCGCTGCCCAGTTGTGCTCGTGCGCGGTAGACTGGAACTCTGCGAGGCGCAGGAGTGTATTATAACGATAGAAAGAGTGCGGGCAAAAAGGAAAGAGTGCAAAAAATACAACGCCTGTGCTGCCTTTTCGAATCATCACCACAGAAAAAAACTACAAAAAAAAAACGCAGGCACTTTACGAAAGCCCACCGCTTACCGCACCTGTGTCGGAACGGAGCAGCGTTAGATGTTATGCAAAAAAAGTGTGTAGTTTCCTCGTATTATTATTATTATTGGTCTTTTCGCAGATATCGATTTTTGTCTAAGTGTCCAAATATATTGTACCCAACTCGAGTGCTTAGTTTCAAACAAAAGTCTCAGTGTAGCCGCACCTTCGCAGTAAAAAAAAATGCCATCGAAGCGTGTCACGTTGCAATTGCGTGTGACTGTTTTTACGAAGTTGGTGATAACGACCGAGCCACTGCGCACGGTGTCGTTCAACTGATTGAGGCAATAAGAAGACTGTCGCAGATAGGTCCCGTACCGTAATCCAGTTTGGGCTCTGTTGAAACACCTTTTGTCATTGAGTACATTGTTATTTTTGTTTTTTGTTTGCTTTCATGAGTGCAGAGTATATATTTCCGTTTTTTGACATTTTTGCCCATTTTATGTAGGAACCAAGGAAAGAAATAGGAAACAAAAAAACTTTTGTTGCGTCGTCCTGAGGTTTCGATTTCGTCGTGTCTAAGCTCGGAGCCATCGCTTTTTTGATGGCTGGAGCTGACGCACTTTCGTTGCAAATGTATCACTTTGCGAGTCTTGTCAGCAAACAAACAAACAAAAAAAATATGAGTCTGACTGAATGTGCTGAAGGATTGGTTGTAAAAAAATCCCGCCCGGAATCGCAATGTAAGAGCAGGCTGCGAGCGATCGAGTGCGCAGCATTGATGACAGTCGTTACCGTTCAGGGTTGAGAAGGTCTTTCCGGAATACCCAATCATCATTTAGATTGCCTCGGTGTTTTTTTTTTTTTTTTTTTTTTTTTGACGACCCTGTTCAGGCATCATAACCGGCAATTTGTCATGCCATCAGGAGGGAGGTTTTGGGGCTTTGTTGCCCACGCCGCAGTCGTTGAAGTTGCGGTATATGCAAGTCACGATTTGCCACAGTTTTTTTTCTTTGCTCGGCTTGTGCCCTAGCATTGTACAGGTTATTGCCCCACTTATTACTACGATTGCATTTTTTTTCTCCTTGTTTCAAATATATAGTTGTGTGCATTTGTGAGAATCTGATTCTTTTAGGTTTGTTGTTGCGAAGGAGATAGTTTGTTGGTCGGCGAAGTGTGTGTTGTTGCGGCAACGGGACGCCGTCAGAGTGGCTGGCTATGGATTCGTCTTCGGTCAATGGCTGGGGCTATCTAGCATCATGCTAACTTGGGGTAAAATGCTTGGAATTATCGGAAGATGTTATGAAAACTAAAGGAAGTTTTGAGGCACCTTTCGCGTAATAGACCATAACGGGGAAAAGAATGAAGTGAAGTTAACACTTTAAAAAACGTCTCTTTGTTAATTAAATGTAAGACAACGTGGAGATGCTAGCCAAGAGCTACCGATCGAGGCTGCGATATAATTTTTTTTTTTGACGAAAACGCAGCATGGTGTAGTGACAAGGCGTATTTAAACAAGAACGGCCTCTCAACATTTGCCACTATTTCTCTCGGTAAAGTTGCATTGTAGTTAGGTACTAAATGTTACACCAACAAGAGTGCCTAATGTGCATAATTATATCAGTTAAACTGCCCCTCGGCTTTTTCGATCCGAAATTTTTGAACTGGCATGCCACATTGCGCTAGACACAGCTCAACACCATAGTTGACCGCAATACTGGCTAGTTTTGTCGGGAATACGTCAGACGTATGTAGTCTACTGTGGTGAAGCCGTACGGGAAATCGTACGATGGAAACAAACTAGCAGCAGCGTCTTTTCTATGCAACAGAGCAAAACTGCTCGCCACATTTTGGAAATCTCAACAACCACATTGCTAATGACTCCATAGCTTGTTTTATGCAGCACAAAAAGTGACGCTGTGCAGGCGGCATCACTGGCAAGCCTCACCGGTGCACCGAAAGTATGCTGCAGGAGGTTTAGTGGCCCCATTCACAGACTTGGAATAAAATGACGTCCCATAGCCGGCTGGTGTTGATGGCTTCTCGTGGCTGACGAACAAATAGGGTTTGAGATGTATGGGTTGCCAGCTGCGACAACGTCGGCACGGGTTGTGTTAGGGCTTGCAGGAGCTGAGCCAAGTGTTTTAAGAAAAATTTGATCATGTTAGCGAAAGCTTTCATTTGTTATGTAACAGAGAGGGCAATCTTGGCGTCTCGAGCACCTTCTTTGTGTGTGCTGAATGTCGCATGCAAGTTTGAAGCGAAGCACGTGATTAGCAGACAGCGCATATTGTCGAAGACGCCGACCGACAAGTCGCGAGGCGATCGCGTTGAAAACGTGCGTTTGAGGCGATGCGAGGGATTGTCGATATGTCTGTCGTATGAAACCTGCACCATAACAAGGTATTCTAGCTGGAGGCAAAGGCATCGTTCGTACATTGCCAAAGCAAAGCAACCTTTCTTCTATGTCGGCCAGCTTGAACGCACGTGTTTTGTCTTAGCCTGAACGTGCCCTGCATGGCACTCTTACCGCTGGTGCACTAAAGCCAGCAGATGTGATTTTAAAATAAAGATGTCAGAGATAGGTTCTGCACGGTTGGCACAAGCCAGGCACACCTCGGTGACTTTGAATGTGGCTTCATCAGTTCTAGAGATGGATTAGTACCCGCAGGTTAGTGAATGGATTTGTTTGAAGGCACGTTCTTGCCACATTTTACGTGGCGCTGAGAATTTCTTGCACGTTGGTGGTTCGTTAAAAGAGAGATCCTGTGCAACGACTGGGGAAAATACGGAGATGCGGTACGTTTGAGAAACGCGGCACTCCTCGATACTTGCTACTTTGAACTGTGGCCCAATTGGCGAAAAAAATCTCGCGCACCTGGCATCTTTCGAAAACATAGTTTTCTGCCATGCAGCTGAAAGATGACAAGGTGTTCTGGCTGTCGGCAAAGGCATCATTCGTACATTTGCCAAAGCAACCTTTCTCCTATGTCGGCCAGCTTGAACGCGCGTGTTTTGTTCTTCCGTTCCGAGAAACCTGCAATCTCTGTAGTCTGTCCTGTCCTTTCTATTTTGTGTGCTTGCTGATCGAAGCTCCGAAAGCCCTGCATAGTCTCGATGCTTCATCACCGCAACTGGCAACCCGGTGTTGCTAAACGATTGTGTCTGTTTTGTGTTCCCATCTCTGCACCTTTCTGTTTGTTGGGCTGCCAAAGAGATGCGGTTATGCGCAGAGTTCTTGTTATGTTTGAAAGTAAGCGCCCTCGTTCTTTTTCTTGTGTACGGGTCTTTTGTGTATTTGTACCACACTGTCATTCGGTTCGGCACCGTTAAAACGCGAGCTTTGATGCTGCTTTCTTCGTAGCTGACGGTCATTGAGCGGTCAGTAGGCAAGGCTTTGCTCTTAGTAGCTGCACCTGGTGCAATGCTGGTAGTCAGCGGATGATTGCCACCTAAGCAGGGCTTTGACATTTATAGGTGCGTGTCTTGACACTTGGCAAATAGTGAGGAAGGGTTTACCACTGTAAAAGTGCGTCAATGATCAGTAAGCAGTTGGCAAGCAAGACCCTGCCACTGAAAATGCTGCATCTCGCAACACTACTAGCAATTCACGACGTCGGGCATACAGGGGACGATAAGAGAAGCTCGTCTTAGCAATGTTGTTGGCGAGTGATTGGCAAAGAGTTGGCAGCAAAGATTGCCACAAGGAATGACGAGTTGCAACACTAAGTCACCAAACTTTGGCAAGCGGTCGATGAGCAAGATTTTGCCGTTGATAATTGCGCCCGTTTGCGATACTAGTAGTTGGCAGACCATTGGTGAGCAGTTAGAAAGGGAGGCTCCACACAGTTGGAAAATGTCACAAAACTTGGCGAATTGTTGGTGAGCACTCGTAAGTCACATTACGGAATTCATTTACGCATAACAGCACTGGTTATCAGCACAGCAATAGCAGGCAGCTGGTAAGCAAGGCTTTGCCACTAGTAGCAATGTACTTCTCTACACTAGTCGCCAGTGAGTGATTGCCAAGCACTCGTGAAGCAAGGCTTTACCAGTTGTAATTGAGTTGTGGTGCCAGCAGTTGGCAAATGATTGGCAAGCGACCAGTAAAGGAGTCGCTGCTGCTGATAATCACGCGTCACATCAGTATTCTGCGAATGACTGGCAGTATATTAGTAAGCTACACGTTTCATTAGAACAGCAGATTGTATGGAGAGTGAGGATTATTGATCTGAAAATAGGTGTAGGAAATATGGGACATTTAAAAAGCAAGATTGACGAGCAAGTCATGAATCGAGACTGCAGCTCTTTCATTTGTGCATCCACAGAGAGGCGACCAAAATGTATAGAATTCACAGTTGCTATCACTGTCGCAAATGCTGTGCTTAAAATTGCAGTTCTGCATTGCCGATACTTTGAAATTTAACTCTAAATAGCATTTCGTACGTTTGCTTTCCATGACAAGGTCTGTCCGTTTTCGGTACATCAACATGCCCTTTCACATTTTTGCCAAGCTTCACCCTAAATTTAACCACCGTCTTGAATCTGGTTTTCCACAAGTGCAACAGTAATATCTCGAGGTGATCCCCAGGACTATTCTGAGGCTTGACGTTTGGTTGTCTTTACTGTAAACGAGATTTGGCACATTGAACAGTCCCGAAAGCCTGAATTTAAACTTGAGATTTGTAACAACACAAGCGTTATCCTTACTGTGCACGAAGACGAAAACTGATGTTTTCAACTATTGGGAACACAACGCAATTTATTCTACCTTTCATTGTACCGTGGAAGTGTTTGCAAGGGCATTTCCTGTCGTTATTGTCAGTGTTGCAGCTTTCTGGTCTGATGCCCCGCCCTAACAGGTTCTCGTAACTTCGTTTCTGGGTCTGGAGTCCGGTTTGATCAGACCAAACGAACGGGTGTTGCCTTGCCACTTTAGCGCAAAACGGCTTTGGAAGAATGCACATTTCCTGCGGGAACTAAAAGAAATCTTGTAATATACGAAAAAACGTACGCTGTACAAACTGGAAATGCGAGGAACTGTTTCGATGAGAATGCGAACGGTCACGGTTGCGCATGCGCGTCGACGGTGTTCCGCAAAAGCAGTGCCGCGAAGTACGACGTTTCAGCCTCGAAACAGACAAGGTGCCTGTAACCACACGCTCGCGAAGCAGTTAGAAATAAAACTTGTAATCCAGGCTTCGCTGCAGTCCCACCGCCGAGGACGATGTGCTCAATTTGACATGTTCGACGTGCTGCCGATACATTCGTTAGTCGTCGTTTTCTTTCTTTTAGTCGAAGCCTCCCCCATCTCCTCTTGCCAAGACACTATATGCACTATTTCTCGATGCAACTTTTTCACAAGCCCCGTTCCCCCCAACCCCATCTCTTGTTGGAATTATTGTATATTTCGTAGTGTCTCAGCCGGACAACTTTGTTTTATTCTCGGCTGACTTCGATATGTTCTTGTTTGTTTTTGTTCCCCCCCCCCCCCCATACACACACACTTTGACAGCTGTGTACAGGCCGATGTTATGATGTCACGCTTCTGTACAAATACACGAGTGCTTGTCGGAGCAAAGCTGTGTTGTGTGCCTCACTCTGGCGAACGCTTCGCAGCCGCTGCTGTGGTGCAGTGATGGCGAAGCGAAGTACTCTGGATTGACTGTAGATCGCGATAGGACAAGTTAGTTTGGCAAAGCGATGTTCACAAGCCACTATGTGCGACTGACTCTAAGTGACACCTGGTGGCCAGGGAGCACACTTATGATCCTCCGCTTTCCTGGCCTGACCATGTCGCGCGCGCATGTGTGTGTGTGCATGTGCGTGTGTGTGTAACAACACACATTAATAAATAAGTATGCACTTAGTGGTTCAAGTACGTGCTAGGGGCCAGATTTCACTATCGCGTTCAACTCTTAAAGGCGAAGCTTAAGGGTCCCCCAATTTTGATGTAATTACGGTTGGCACGACAATTTACCACATCCCCGTAAGCTGCCTGCTGAGTGTTGTTTCTCACCCTTCACTCAGCTGCATTTTCAATTTGACCATTACATGCCACACTGCAATGTGAAATGATGCAGGCAAGAAGAGCAAGGTGAGTATTTCTTTACAGGCTGCGATTGAGCGTGTTATCCCATGCTCAAATATTAATCCTGACCGTCACAGGCTCCTTCACACCTCTATGAACGCTTTTGCATAATAGTGTGGGAGCATCAAAGGCTTGAATTGAAACATCCAATCTATGAAAAACTTTTCAAGCGGTCCTGCGCCACTTTTTGAACGAAATTGGAAAACTTCGAATCTGGAGTCTAGGCTCCTGTGAACATGTGAACCAAATAGCATTGCACCACAAGCAGCGAGAAATGCGCAATTTCCTGTTAAAAACTGCTCAAGAATTACTCTCGCCACCAGGGGCGTAGCCAGAAATTTTTTTCGGGGGATGGGGGCCGGGCAGGCAGTGGTAAAGTGTCATTTTGGGCTCTATGCCATAGCAAAAAAAAAGTTCGGGAGGGGGGGCACGGGCCTGGTGTGACCCCCCCCTCTCTACGCCACTGCTCTCCACAACTGCGTCGTCATCACCTACGCAACAAGCGGGCGCGCCAGATATTTGTTGATGTGAACGGCGCACCAGCGGACGATCGCGGAGGCCATGTGTCGCGTTGTCTGGGTTCTGCGGCCGCCCACGAGGCGTCGCCACCTGCTGACGCTGCGCTTGTCTTCACCAGATGTAGGAATTGCATGCGTAAGGCGTAGCCAAAATGATAATCCCGGACCACCTTGAAATTTCTGAATACACAAACGCCATGAGCAACATCCAGAGAAAACGAGCCCTCCTGAACGCCCAGAAGCGAAGCAGAAATCAAAGCGAGGCTTCTTTTGTTCAGAGTCAAAAAACCATTTTCCCAGCTAAAACTGCGACAAAAGGGCTGTAGCGATGTCAAATAAGTCATAGAAAACCGTTATATGGAGATGGTGGGGGTTGTTGCACCCTTTCACATGTTCCCCTTAAGAAAAATCTGCCAAGATTTTTAACACAAAAGTGCTTTATGCCGGGGTCCACCACGGCTCCACTGACGTATTTCCGTCACGGATATGACGTAAAATATAAAGACTAAGAGATGACAGAAAAAATTACAAGAAAAAGTTCCGTCACCGGGAGTCGAACTTACGAGACTGCACGTTCTTCGACATGCTAACGGCGAGCTATTTATGTACACCATTTGTCGGTGGCAGTGCTCGGAGGTACATCAGCGTGTTTTCGTTATCACTAGCGAGATGGCGCAATGGGATTTAAGGATTGCCGCCCCACGCGTCGCCATGAGTGCGCGCCTCAGGGCGTGGTCGCTCGTGTGCGCGCTTATCTCGTGATGGCGGTGGTTTGTACGTCTTGTGCTCTTGCCGCAAGTTTGCGTTGAGAGCACGAAGGTCACTTTGCTCACTGCAGCGGCCGCTTTTGCGAAAGGAGCGCGCTGCTCATACAAAAGTTACAACTGTGACAGTTCGCACGCTCATCCTGTGTATGTTTGTTCCGTGCGTCCTTTCTGCTTGAGCAGCGCGTTGCAAGTTGCGAGCTGCTTGCCGTTCTTCGCGTGACATTACAATTTATTGCTATAGCATTCATTCCTTCGCCCTTGGGGCGAAAGAATGCCCAACAAACGCTCAATTACGTCTGTGAAGACGCGTTTCACTTTCGTGTTATACCGATTCCTACGACAGAGGGATCAGCCATGTTTTTTTCATGTAATGCTTGGCTCATGCGATAAGGAAAAGGCTACCTGCTTTGTACCGAGATTCGCTGCAACGTTCGTCAATACAAGCATTCTGCTTACGAGGTAATGAGGCCGCTGACGCGGCCGCCCGAGCGCTTACCCACCGGGCTCCTCACCCGGCTCTTATGACTCAGAGGCCAATACACCGCTTCTGCGGTTTCAAAGAAATTCTCTCATATTATCGCGACACTCACCGCCTTTTCCCGGCTCCTGCAAAGGGGCTGAGTAAGGCGGATGAGCGAACTCTAAGGCGCCTGCAGACAGGTACTCTACTCTGCCCTGCAATATTAAGCACTACGATCCAAACACGGATGGGCGGTGCCCACACTGTGGGGGAGACCTGCGATATCTTCCACATGGTGTGGGCATGTACTAAAAATCCCGACCTGCCCCCTTCCCCTACCCCTTCACGAGAGGCATGGGAGACTGCCCTCCTCAACTGCTCCTCACTGGAGTCGCAACGGGCTCTGGTGCGACGGGCGCGAGACGGGGCCTCGTCATGCGGTGTCCCGGACTAGGGACGCCGACCATGTTAGCGGGGTCATGCTTCGGCCCCACTTTTAACAGCGAAGCAGTTGTACGTGCGTCGTTCGTCAAAATACTCCGGAATTGGGCAAGCCCTACTACCGAGTACAGCAGGTGCGAGAGACATCGAAGACATTAGAGAGAGAGAGAGCGGTCGGGAAGGAGGTTGGAGCCTGCGGTGGGAGAGAGTAAAGCTTAGTAAAACCTATGGTAAAACGAAGAGTGCTGAGGCAAGGAGCCCGGAAGGAGGAGGGAGGCGAGCGTTAATCTATAACTCCGCGACGAAGGAGGAAGGAGAGAAGATGAGAAGTGGACAGGAAGAGGAGAGAAGTAAATGAAACGAAATAAAATTTCTTGGCGAGGCGGGATTCGAACCCGGGTACCCATGGTCTGAAGGCGAGGCTCGTAACGATCGAATTCCTCTCCCCATCATCAGCCTTCGTCACTCTTTCCCCTTTAACAGTTGACCCTTGCGACGCACTATTCCAACACCAAGATAGACAAACAAAAAACTGGCTTAGTACACAAGAGGCTATAGCGCACTAGCTCAGGCCGACCTCTCCGCCTTGTAATAAATTCACTCTCTCTAAGCCTTCGCTGTCACGTTTCAATCCGTGAGCACTACACAGGTTGAGATCTACACAAGTAAACTGCGTTAACTGCAGCAGTTATACTTTTACAGAGAAGGTGCATATGGCTAGGTCCTGGCGGATGGCGTCCGCGGTCAATGCTACTCGTTGAACAATTTTCAGCTAACCGATTAACTCGATCCAGCGTCCTCGCGTCGAAAAAATGGTCATCTGACATTCTTTTTTAGTGTGCGGAGAACGAACTGGAGTAGAGCCAATTGGACATTTCAGACCATCCAGTTCAAGCCCTTCGGATAATTGGTCACACCAAGCGGGACCAATTGAGACCAACTGGATTCCCCAATTGGTGTCAATGGTCATTTTTCTAGGGGAGTAGCAAGACATTTTTTCATCGGGGGAGGGGGGGGGGTATGTTCAACCATACCAAGGGACCATACTTTATGTATGTTCGTACGTGCGTTTGTATGTGTTCGTGTTTATATACACATGCAAAATTTCAAAAAAAGTTCGAGGTGGGGATTGAATCCCCCCACCCGGCTACGTCAGTGATCAAGGTGTATGATTCCACCTACATGGCAGAATGACGTGAAGAATTTTGCCCCAAAGACAAGACCACTTGCGTAAGAAACGAACGTTATCATACCATTTTTGTATTTTCGATCGAAACACCGTTGTCACGGGATTTCATTTTAAGACAACCATTAGGGAGATAATATGCGCCACGCGCAAGAGAAACGCCGAGATCTTTGACAGCACGTCCCTTTGTTCGCTCATTATGGTCTAATAATGATGGTGTATCAATTCACTGTAGCAATACTCTCTATACCAGACGCACCACAGTCACATCTTCAATGGATTCTGAGCTCTGAATTTTTCAGGAAGCTGGCCATGAAGACCCCTGATGCAGACGTCTGTTAACAAAATATTCGCGCTACGAATGCGTGGATGACATTATTTCTTTCTTTCCCCTTTTATGCTTCAGTCTGTGTATCGGATTTTCTGGCGTTGGAAAGTCATAGCTTTGAATTTACCGCTCCACACCGGTATCGGCGCTTGTGCG
>NC_051182.1:135038932-135057082 GCF_013339695.2 Rhipicephalus sanguineus | reverse complement strand
TTTCCGGAAATAATTGCAGCCACAGGTAGAAGCTTCACAGAGTGGCCTTTGTTTCGCCGCTTACACCCTGTGTAGCGGTAAAGTTACAAATCAATTCCTTCATTGTGGAGCGCAATGAAATCTGTGCTGCGCACGGCCACCCATATTTGACTCGTACCCTGCTTGTTTACGCCATGCTTGCACTGCCCCTTGGATTCAATGCACTATATATTTACATTATATATACGTCCCAGACAACACGAAAAGTCCTAAGGATGCCCCAAACAAGTACCTAAGTCCCACATCCAAAAAAGGAAGTCATATGGGGTGTCCCGTAGACTCAGCGAACGGATGCCCATTAAAACATCCCAGAAGAGGACATGAATGGGTGGATGCTTGCATGCCTCATATCAACCACGCGTTTTTTAATCTACTTACTCATATTAGCACACATATATGCATGTTGTCTTCATGAATTAATACGTACATTTCCAGCGATCATTCTTTAAAATCGCCACCAATACATATATATGGAACTTGCGCAACCCTTCACAAATAATTAACATGTATTAATTAAACAGGCGAGAACACACAACGGCTATTCTTTGTTGAAGTTTTGCATACTAATTATTCTTTCGTGCAGGCCTTAATTAATTAAAGCACGTCCGCCTTGAGCAATGACATATATTGCGTGATGGGCTGGTGTGCTGCGCGTTGCTCGTTTATTCGGAACCACATTTATGCATGCGATCAACCTTGCTCACTAAACTGTTTTAAGGCACTTTGCTCAGATTGTACACGAAAAATTCCAATATAGTTAAACATTAATGGGGATTGAAACCGTCCCATGTAAAACTAACCTTCCTGTGTGCTCCGTTCGAGAAGCGGCGATAAGTTTCGGTTTCAGTTCTTTGAGTGTATCGTTTTACATGTACACTGCTCTTAAGTGGGCAGGCGAAAAATTATGAAAACAAAATATTTGTAATTCGTATTTGAAGTGCGCTGTAGTTTCTTAACTTTTTCTTTATTTTATGCTCATTATATGTACGACAGCATTACGACAACGCGGCTGTGGCTGCAGTCTGTTTCTATAGTTCCGCATTTTGAAGCGTGTTCTCTGCGTGCGCTGCGTGCGGTTACAACAGTTTACAATTCGGGCGCACTCTGAAATTTGGGTTCGCGGAGCTGTTGTAATCGAAGGTAAGTGTTGTTTTCCTACGTTTTTGATCTGTCAAGCGTGAGATACACGTGTGTTTGCCTTGTTTTTTATCTTAGAGCTTGCATACGCTTGGCGGGAAGCACGCGCATGGAAAGCGAATACGAGAGTAAGTTATCGTTGCATTTATCATTATTCCACGTTTGTTGTGTTCATATGCCTTTTGTAATGTGCAGTGCGATGCTATACTTAGGACGTCAACCGCTTAAACAGCACGACACAGTGAGTTTACCCGGTTACCACGTGGTTTACTCCGAGATCGACCAAGTAATCTAAAAAACGTTGAGATCGACTGCTGATCAGTCACGCCGTGCAGTGCCGATGTGCGCGCAATATTTGTAGCTGCTGGCGAATGTACTAACGCGGAGGAGAATCATTTCACGTGTCGCTTTTACCTCCAATCAGCCAGAAGTTCCCGAACCACCTCTGAACCGTTCGCTCGGCCAAGTTGCGAGTGCCGGCATTTATGGCGGCATGCTGGAATCTTGCGAACTAGGAGCACCATACTGGTGACAACATGCACAGCGTTCCCGTGGAATCCGATAACGTGCCCGACGGGTGCCACAGATACCTTACACAGCAGGACACTGCAACGGATTCTAACTCAAGTATATTGAAAGACTGGATATTGCATCGTTGAGAGAGACCTGTGACAATGGAGCTTAGAGTCAAGTGTGACTCACGATGCCGTCACAAATCTGTTTAAAGGTTCTTCGCTCGTATTCTTGCATGTGTGAGCTACCAAGTAGCGCCAGGGCGCTTTTGTCCACACCAAGAGTGGCAAATGTCACACTACTGCTGGATTCTGGACATTATTGTCATTTTGGTTTGCGTGAAGGGCTTCAATCTGCTCTCAGACATGTTTACCGTGTGCCCAATGCCTGTGGTCTGTTTTATTGTTCAGGCTCATCGCACATACCAGTATCCACAACTCTTGCTGCGGCTGCAAGGCCAAACATGGAACCACGCATGCTTGGTATGTCATTCTGCAGTTTCACATAGCAATGTTTTATCTTGCTGCGGTTGGGTGTTGCTTTTGCTTTTGCATTTGTGCGGCAAGGTGGAGTGCAAACTATGGTTTCTATGTTTTAGGTGCTTTGCACATATTGGAAGCTGCCAACTCTTTTACGGAACTGCAATTCCATGGTATGTCATTTATGCGGTATACATCATTATGTTGATGTCATGCAATGTTTCCAGTTTTTACCTTGTTTTGTTGTATAGTCATTGTGCTATGGCCAAATGCCTGTGGCTCTTGCTGCGGCTGCATGGCCACACATGGAACCGAGCATGCTTGGTATGTCATTCTGATGTCTTATAGCATGTTGCTGTAGTTTATTTACATTTACTCGTTAAATTGAGAATTCTTTGCCCACTTCAGGTGTTTTGAGCCTGCCTGTCTGTCTCTTATCTATTTTATCTCTGTCTGCCTGTCTGTGTAACTCTAGATGTTACTTGTGGTGTCAATTATGTTCAGATTCACCACCATACAGTCCAGGACCCGCATATGTGACCGGGGCTACAAGGTCACAAACAGACCCACAAGTGCTCGGTATGTCATTAACCTTCTTTATTCTTTAATGGATACAGTCCATACTGTTCAGTGTCCTTGGGTCCTATTAATACTAAGGGAAAAAATTGCAGTCTTGTTTATGTGTTTTCTTGCTTCATGTTTACTTGAGGCAAATGTTTCCTTTGTACTGTAGATGTACTATTCACATATGTGATAATGCATGCCCAGAAGAGTGAAATTAATTCCATGAGTATTGTTCTTTATTGTAACGTGTTGGAAACGGAAGGTGATATTCTTAGCACTAAATCAGCTTAGTTTTTTAGTTGGGTTGCTGGCTTCATGATGGAAAAAATTATGGCAGAACCCATCTTACAAGGACTGTCACCAGTAATACGATTTGTGTTCAGGCAGTGTAACAGCCTGCTGTATTGCTCCACCTTCATCTCTTGAGCTCGTGTATCATGGGCAGTGTCCTATTTCTTCATATATGCTATGTATCAGCATAAATAGAAACACAAACTGCATAGCTTCTGCACAGTGTGCCTCACCTTGCTGTGGTTTTATGGTAATAGTATTAGTGTGAGCATTCATTACCCTCCCTCCTATTACGCAGCCACGTAGCACAAAATGAAAAAAAAAATTGTATGTTGCTGCTGGCAATAACATACTTTCCCATTGTCGTTGTGACACAGTGGCACACTACCATGAGTCATGTTGAAGAGACAGGGGCGTGCAAATATGAACACAAGAGGGAACTCAAGACACCACAAACGCCTTGACATCTTGGCTTCTCTCTTGTGTCCGTGTTTCTCACGCCCTGTCTCTTTAATATGAGTACCTACAAACTAGCTCAGCTTTCTGTCATTCTAACCATAAGTCAGAGGCGCAGTTTATCCCTTCGTTCATTCTTTAGGGGGGGGGGGGGAGCATGCTTCATCATTTGAGCAACGATGGTTGCTAGTGTGCAAGCGGTGACTTATAAAACATTTGTGCTCGTGGTGCTGCTGCAGCATCGATCAAATCGTAGATCCTCACTTACACTGTTATCACCAAGCCAATGTCGCAAAAACTGACAAAGAAGGCTGTACGTAGATTTCAGTGCATGTTAAAGAACTCCAGGTAGTCAAAATTTTGGCTACGATAATCATGTCGTGGTTTGGAACGTAAACCTAACAATTCTTATTGCAAAGAAGACTCATGCTTTGCTGTTAGCGCTCCTACGAGTAACTCCTCAGCAATGTTCATGACCGTTTTTTGTCCATGTGTTGCCATATAATTCACTGAAAAGTTTTTAAAGCTATAGGTTGACCTATAGCTACCTGGAAAAGCAAAGCACTGAACATTACATAACCCATTCGATCATTGCGGTAGTTTTTCATCTTAGACATAGTGCTGAACTGAAAACTTTCATAACACTGATGCCATCCTTCTTTTTCAGCCTTCATGGAAAGGATACTACAAGTGTTAAATAGC
Source organism: Rhipicephalus sanguineus (assembly GCF_013339695.2). Classification (NCBI taxonomy): domain Eukaryota; kingdom Metazoa; phylum Arthropoda; class Arachnida; order Ixodida; family Ixodidae; genus Rhipicephalus; species Rhipicephalus sanguineus. The sequence goes on along the minus strand of NC_051182.1, from coordinate 135,052,901 downwards.
ATAAAGCACACCCAGCAAGCCCATTTGCAATATTTCAACGAGCTGCTAAGTATGCCGACAGTGCAGCTCCGCACCCTCATGGCCTCCCAGACCTGCCTTTCTCGAATGTGGCGGATGTTCTCGCGTATGAGGAGAACCTCGAGACAGACAGACAGCCAAGCTGATGATCAAATTGGTAATTTCTCTGTTTCATTGCCTAAGCTCAGTATATGTTGCCTGTCTTGTAACTACAGCATGTTGGAGTGACTAGGCATTTATAAATGCATGTGAATAATTACTTATGACAGTCTGATTAATGACGTACTGTTGAATTTTACATAGCTAGCTGCGTATGACAGTTCTAAAGAATTTAAAGGAGTGGTGACACAAAAATTCGGACACAATATGACTGTTGAATCACACTAATGGGTGCATATAGGTGCCATCTGTGCAGTATCATCCACAAATACAGCCTAAAAGGTATTTTAATTGAGTTTTGAAGTTCGTGAAAGTGCCGGATCGGAATAGAAGCAAAAGACGATGAGGTCACCGAGTGGATACCACCGTACGTCACGAGTTCTGGCCGGGGTTACCGGAGGCGTGTACGAGACAGACAACGCTGGTAGCGACACCTGATGATGCATATCCTTACCAGAGACCTACATATAACATCGCAGGCGACTTACCCGCTTACTGATTCTGTGTAAAGCATTTGCAGTGAGATAATAAGCAACTCACAGTATTCTCATTGCTTTTTTTCCGGACAAAGAACTATAACGCGACGGAAAAGAAATCGAAAAAAAGTTATTGTAGTTGGACAAAACGCCACAAGATGTCGCTACGGACGGGCTCCGCAGTTGTACGCAGTTGCTGCTACTGCTGCAGCCGTCAACAGCTCCGGTAACCAGGTACCCGCAAACGATAGGAAGTCTACAGACGAACTAAAAGCTCTCTGCTGCCGGGATCATATTGCGTAGTGGACAAATAACTGCTTCGACCCTCCGACGTGGGTTACGTGGGATGGTATGCTTGAGAACGCGGCGTTGCCCGATATAAATACGAGTCAGTAAAGCGTGCATCACGTCATTTGCATGTTACGCATAAACACCTGTTACAGAGTGCCAATGTTGTGATTTTCAATGCTTCCTTCGTCACTTCTCATATCCTGCTATTTTACGAATGATCGAGCGAAAATGTTTCAGCACGTCTATGCTGCGGCTACTCCAAGCCTGGCGGAAAACGTCGCCTCAGTTGGACAACGACTACAAGAACAAAATCGCAGCTACCGGCGAGATTCGCAAAGTGATCGAGCTTTCTTACTGATTTTTACACTCCTGCCAGCTCTTTCGTCCATCGCCGCACGAGAATAAGCACGTAGTTGACAATCGAGGAAACAAGCACTCGCAACGCTCAACACCTGCTCAACACAGCAAACGAAACAGCAGCACTGACAACATAGCAGAAGCTGGCCAGTGACGTCACTGATTCTTGCGGTCTTGTTTACCAAGTAGACCATCTACGTCACGGGGCTACCGAGTGCTCTTCGAAATCGAAACTGCCTCCGGTCGTAACATACGAGCATATAATTAAACATTCGTTTCGCGCTGGGGCAAATGAGTTTCGTTGCCGCTATTATCGAGTCAGTAGCCATTGATTAAGAGCAAAAACAGAGGTTCACAAATTTTCTGTCACCACTCCTTTAAGTAAAGCTAGAAGCAAGCTTGTATTTCTTTATCACCTCAAGATTACTTATGTTGCAAAACATTCAAATTAAACTGGATCCCAAGTATCTTTCTGGCTGTATATCTTCTTGTTTCTTTTTAACAGAAAAAGTACATGGCTGTACAAGAGGGAGATTCGACGAAACAGAGAAGAAACACGTGTACTGCAGTCCCTCCTCAGCTGGAATTCTGCAGTGGGCTTCAGTTGGTTTGGCACAAAGGGAAAAAAAAGAATCTGTGAACTGCTCCTCTGCAAGCTGATGTGCGGTGAGTCAGGTGTAGCAAGCTTGATATAACTTGGTTTTTTTGTGAAATCTTATGTCAAGCAGTATACTCAATATAGCTAGGTTGTCTATTTATACTTTGGTGCAATTAGTCCTGGTATTTACTTTCAGTTTTTAAGTGTGTAGTACTTTCGGGGCCCGGGCTGCCGTATGCTGTCATCGCTTAGCATAATGCAGGCAAAACCACGTATAACATAGCCATCTGTAGCGTAATGAGCGCGTGCTCGCACCAAGGAGGTCTTCTTCTTGTTCTTCGAGCGGCTTGATGATGATATTAAGTGTGGAGCACATTTGGGGCCCGGGCTGTCATATGCTGCCATTGCTGGCATTACGCAGGCAAGAACCATGTAAAAAAATAGAAAAAGAGGAGGCAAGTGAGAAATAGAGAGAAAGAACAGGAAAAAGGTAGAAAGAAGATTAGAAATAGAAAGAAATAGATAAAGAGAGAGGAAGGAATAAATGAAAATAAAAAGAGAAGAAAAGACAGCAAGACGGAAAAGGAGGAAAAAAAAAAGAGAGGCGGAAACAAAGAAAAAAACCAAAGAGAAACAAATAAGGCTGCCCAGCTCCGCACTTCCTACAGGCTTGGCACCACACATGCGAAACTGCCTTAATTTCTAGAAGAGTGCCATACTGGCCCAAGTTTTGTGTGGTGTGCAAACTTACAGGAACGATAACTTTGCTTCTATGCATGCAGGCGTGTTGACTAATGACATCCAAACCCGAATGCGAGCCTGAAGGATGTGGAGAAGGCTGCGATGACCTGGTTCCGTCATACTGCTGAGCGGCTTGCCGCGCAACAAAATAGTTTCTTTCTTTGTTTGTTCAACTAATAAGATAATCCTGAAGGTCAGTTATTTGCTGCAATTCTCTGCATTGTGTGTATTAAATTTGTGTTTTTCTTCACCACTGTTTCATTCCTTCTTTGTTGTTTCTTGTTTATGTACGCCATATTCAGTGCCATCATTTTTCTGGTGCATTGTTTCCTTTGCTGAACTGAACTTTTGTTTCCTAAAACTTAATTTTCTTACTTGCACGCTGCTTGTAGATTTAAGAGCAAAGAGTAATTAACTGCACCAATAGTCTAATGCTAAAATCAGGTCCACTACATAGTACATTGTTCAAAAAGTGCCCTTGCAGTAATCGCAAAAGCATCCGAACAAGCAAATACAACCCTGAATTCTGCACTAGTAGATGAGAATTAAGCAAGTTGAGTGTGCTAGTAAAGATATTGTGTTTCAGGAAATCAAAATTTCACTTAGGCTAAGGGAACAACAGAGAAAGAAAATGATTACTTTAAGCTTTGTATTAACAGTTCCAGTGAGGAGAATGTTTCCTTATTATATATATATGCGTGCCCTTTATGCATGGCAAATGTGCAGTAAAATAAAGAATTCAAACTTCTATTTCCATGAACTCTATATTGTCTAAGTTACAGTGTCACATTAAACTAGTGTCCATACATTTACAACAGATCCAGAAATACTACGAGTATTTAAAAATTCATTTTCTGTCTGAACACGCCTAACTTTAGCATCTCAGAAAAGTATGAGATGTGTTGCACTTGTCCTACCGTTTTTTCTGTAGTCATCTCTGTTCTAGAACTGTTACAGGATCATGGAATTCAGAGCTTTTATCATTGGCTCCTTTACCTGTGCTTGAAAGCGTCTTCAAGCTGTTCTTAATTCAGGCTTGAAATTGAAACCCATAGGGCAAGATACCTGTTCTTCTATTTTACATTGGGAACTTCTACATGCAAAGTGCCTCTGTAGGCAGATGTGTGGGGTTCTGTCCTTGCAGTAGTGTTTGCAGTGTTTTCAAGATTTGGAAATAAGCCAAGAAGAAAGGCAACAGAACCGCTCAACATATTATAGGCCTACAGTCACATGAAAAAGCAGGATGTGAATTGCATTGCTGCAAGAGTACGTGCCAGGGGTTTTAAAAACATGAAAGAAATGTAAGACTTAAAAAAAACAGTTATTTCTATTACTAGCATGTGCCCTTTAAATGCTGCATGTACTGATAATGGAATGTGCAACAGCCAAAACTAATCCCAATAAATCCCGAGATGTCCTATGGGGAGGAAGTCCTATGGATCCCGTTTTTTGTCTCATTTTGGAGGCTTCCGGGAGGTTTCCGGCATTTATTTGGGACATCCTTAGAACTTCCCACACATCCTACGCAGCGCATCCTAGGTGTATCCAAAGGACGCCACTGCGTTGTCTGGGTATGCATGTATGTATATGAATTTTCGAAGTTCGTTATCCATTAATTCGATTTCCTAAATCTCTATTCCTATGTTCCTTAAAAAAGCTCTTATTTGTCAAAACCATTATCACCAACACTATGCCCATGCATACAATCCTTTCTGCATGCACTACCTCCCCCCCCCCGCCTCCCCTCAAAAAAAAAAAAAAAAAATGAGGGAATACTGCCGACGCTCATGCATACATTCCGTTCTACCGTTCTGAAGGCGTTGACCTAAAAAAAAAACAGGAACAACAAGCAAAGTCCTTATTTTTCGTAGCACACAATATGTCAACTGCTTTAGGAAAAGAACACACGTCCGTTCACTCTCAAGTTTGAGAGCATTAACATGAGACAAACGAAATATCGTAGGAAAAAGCAACAACATTAACAGTAACAACACTACAATGTATAAACGCACAAAAGAACGCACGCTGGCAGGCTCGCTGACTACAGTGTCAACAACCGACATCGACCGAAGTGCCCTTCTAGAAATCGCTGCGCCCGTGTAGTCATCGTAAGACGGCCTAAAGTCTTCAAATAACGATTTTCTGTGGCGGAATCCAATTCGAATTGAACATCACGAGCAGCGAGTCGAATTGGAAACGACAGCTGCTCCTAAATGCACCACCCGTTGCCGGGAAGCGAACCGGGTCCCCCAGCTGTAGCATCGCAAAGTTATTCGCACACTGCGAAGAACAGGTTTATGCATGCGAAGAAATCTTGCTTGACGCTTCGCTTGTGCTTTTGGTGTTAAAGCGCGAGACAGACGGTACGATTTTCCATGCGATGCGACGGCCGACGCGGCGGTGCGGAAGCTGGAGTGGTGACCTTTCATAGCATCGGACAGCCACCATTCTGGCCTCCACACCGCCTCGTCGGACGTCGCATCGGAAGGAAAATCTCACTGTCTGTCTCGGCCTTTAACGAAATCGTCGTTTAGTATAGGCGTGCGCAGAGATCCCCTTCAGAGGAAAGGAGGGGGGAGGGCGAAGTTAGGCGAAGTGTGATCGCAGTGCCCCCCCCCTCGCTATTGCGTCAATGTATGGGGCAGACTTTGCCCCCCCCCCCTTTTTGATGACCAGGGGCACAGCCGCCCCCCCCTCCCCCCCCCGTGCGCACGCCTATGTCGTTTAGATTAAATGGGAAAAAAAAATGAAGGTGGCTTCGCACTAGCGGGGGCAAGACTGAAGGAAGTGCTAAGCTGGGTGACCTTCTTTGTTTTTTCTTTATTTTTCTCTTTCTTTCTTCCTCTCTTTATTTCCTCTTTCTCCTTGTCTCTGTTTTTTTTTTCTGTCTCTTTTTTTTGTCCCTGCCTACTTCTATTTCTCTCTTTCTTTCTCTATTTCTTTTTCTCGCTCTTTCTCTTTTTTCCCTTTCTCTCGCTCCCTTTCTTTCCCTCTTTTTCTTTGATTAACGCTCTTTCTCTCTTCTGCCCTGCTCTCTTTTCTCTATCTCTTTTCCTTGTCTATTTCTATCTCTCCCTATATATATATATATATATATATATATATATATATATATATATATATATATATATCTTTGTGTGTCTTTCTATCATTTTCTGTCTTTCGCCCTTTTCTTTCTCTCTATTTCTTTCTGTACTCGTTCGCTCACCAATCAGAGTTATTGCATCTCACGCCGGACAAATCGGCGCACGTGTTCTGGGAGCAGAAGATGAAGAGGACGAAGAGAGCGCGTGACGGTTTATGATGATGACAGTTTACCGTTCTTTCTGCACGGACTAAGCTCCGCCATTAAAAAACGGCTGTTCAGTTTTCGAAAACTGAAAAGTACAGCCGCGCGCGCAGCCCGGCGGCGCGCGTCAGTGGCGCCATCTCTGGAGCGTCCCGCCAGTGCGCGCCGCCGCTCGAGCGTGCGTGTGTGTAATTTTGTAAACACGGACGTTATCGGCGCGTACCGCGCTTGCTACTCACACACTCAGCGCGTTTACGAAATGGAGTAGCATACGTAAGCGACCGCGCTACGCATACACTTCGCGGGCAAAGTGAGAATAACATACGAAAGCGATAACTATAACGGAGAGCGTGCTACGGCGCATGCGCGTGTAGAATTCCGCTTTCTGCTCTTTCTCTCTTTCATTCTTTTCATGCGCTTCTAAGAAGCACAGCTGTTTTGTGCGAGCCTCTCTTGTTCTTTTCTACGCACGCCTGGGAAGCAGACGACGCCTAGCAGACGACGCAAGAAACAGACGACGAAGATGCGCTCACGGAACAGACGACCGGGAAATGGCACGAGTATTGAAAATTAAAGCAGACGACAAGCAGACAACTATAAGCATGTATTGCCTCAATAGTGTCGTTGGTGTTGTAAGTGTGAAGGAGGGCGAGGGGAGTGATAACGTGTGGCCTTCAGCTTGGAGGGTTAGAGCTCGGAATGTTTGAGTAGTTGGAATCTTGTTACTTGGATGTTTTAGCAGTACTTGTTTACACTACGCGTAAGTATGCTACTGTATTACCGTACCGTGTCAACCGTACCACGATCCGAACAAAAAAAAAAAATCTTTAGCTGTGCGAATCGCTGGACGCATACGGCAACATGACGAAATTATTATAGTGTCTAATCCACGTCTCGACGATCAAGATCACGTCTCGCCGTGCGGCAAACGGGCACCGCTAAAAGACCCTAACGCTGAAGCTGAGAAATAGCGTGCGTACGCTAAACGCCATGGGTCGTCTAGCGCATGCGCATTTCGGTCCCGCTATTCCGCTAAGCCAGTTAAACTGAAACTGTCTATTGCCGGCGCTGCTATAAGCACCCTATTGCGTTGAAATCGGTGAGATTACAAAAATGGCAGACGCACTTTATGCGCCCGGAAGCAGACGACGTAGCTTCGTCCACACAACAGACGACAAAAGAAGATATGAAGAGATTAAGCTTAAAGCTAAAACCAGACGTGATTAGGCTATACAACCAGACGAATTCTGTTCTTTTATCGGTAATGGCGACGTTTGGACCTCCATGTTGAGCACTAAGAGCTCCGAAGGTTTAGTCATATTGGACGGAGTAGCAAATGCTTTGTGTCTGTGCGGAATCACAACAAACGACCACAAAAGGAACGTACGTACCGTATGCGAATACCGGACGATTTTGCGGGAAGCGGCCATATTTAGCGTCACGTCACGGAATATGCGTAGTGCGGATGTGTCAGGAGTGAATAGACAATGCTCTGAATTCCAATACAATGAGATTCGTACGCGTAGGGAAGTCACGAGCGATTCTTCCACTGAATTGAGCAGACGACAAGAATGAAAAACAAATATTGACGGCTGCTTTAAATGCATATGTACGACAGACGGCTTTGTTCAAATGACTGTGGAACGCCATTTTGGAGCTTAAGAGAGCTGTGAACGGGAAAGGCGTTATTATAATACAACAAAATTCAAACAGTGCCGTATTGGAGCATATGGAATGATGTGTCAGTATATGACACGTCTTTAAAGGGGGTACTGACACGAATATTTTTCAGTTGTCGTTTTTGTTTTGCGTTCAATGAAAGGTCAAGCCCTCAGAGCCTAGAAACTGTAGTGCTAAGCGCGAGTGCGCCCTGAAACAGTACTTACCGTATGTTTTTAAAAGGCTAGTTTCGGGGGGGTTCTCTGTACCCTGACGTCACAACACGATAGAGCTTCTCGTCACGTGCTGCTCGCGCAATTAGAGTGAACGTTTCCACGGCTGTTTCGCCCGTGGCTCCGTTGATGACGCACGAGCGGCCATTTTGGAAGTTTGATGACGCACAAGCGGCCATCTTGGAAGTTTTGGTACCTAACGTCATCACAACTAGCCAGACTGCTGCGTGAAGTCACCAGAATTTGTACTGTAGCCTGACCGTCAAGCTAGTGCCGATGTCAGTAGGTGCGCCATGGAAAAAATTGACTTTAATATGAAATTAAAATATCTTATCAAACATTTGCTGAGCTTCACACTTGCTCAGAGCCGTCTCTGCATACAGGAGATTTGTATGGCAGAGTAAACTCGCCTTCAAAAAAAGGTGTCAGTACCCCTTTAAATGACGTCATTCAAAGTCATCGTTTGACAATGGAGGACGATTTCTGTTTCAGGTTCACTCAGAACCGGGCTCACCAAAATTTAACTCAGACGGGCTGACTAAGACTCAAGACTCACTAAATTTCTGCTAGTGCTTATCCATGCTCACTCATTCAATGACGTCATTCAGCGTCATCGTATGACGTCATTCAACGTCATCATACGATAGTGAAGGGCTATTTTTGTTCGAGGCTCACTAAGAACTGGGCTCCACCAATACTTAGCTAAGCCGGGCTCACTCGGACTCAAGAATCACTAAATTTCTGCTGGTGCACATCCATGCTGATTCTGACTCAGACTCATCAAAGTTTAACTCAGTCGGCCTCACTTGAACTCGCCCAAGTTCAACTCAACCGGGCTAATAATACGCTAAGGATGAAAAAAGATTACACTTAGACGGGTTCACTCGAACTCGGGCTCCCTAAATTTACACTAGTTCAGAATCACTCAGAGTTACTAAAGTTCCAGCCAGCCAAAGTTACATTCGAGTGCACCAAAATTTCACTCAGTCAGGCTCAGTAAAGCTCAGTAATCTTAAACTCAGTCGTGTACACTCGGACATAGACTCGCTAAAGTTATACTCTCAAGCAGACTCTCTATGGGTCACTAAAGTTCACTTAGAACTTTGAGCCTGGCTGAGTATATAACACTAAGACTCACTAAAGTTCAACTCAGCCGTGTATACGCGGACTCGTGTTCACTAAAATTATGCACTCAGGCAGGCTAACTAAGACTCACTAAAGATCAAGTCAGCTGCGTACGCTCAGCCTCCCCAAAATTAGATACTCAAGCACGCTCACTAAGACTTACTAGAGATCAACTCAGCTGTGTACGCTCAAGCTCACAAAAATGATATACTCGGGCACGCTCACTAAGACTCACTAAATATAAACTCAGCCGTGTATTCTCGGACTCAGGCTCACCAAAAATTATATACACAGACAGGCTCACCCAACGCCTCCTCTAGAAAGATGCCTGCGGCGTCGCTGGCTATCCCACTGTAGCCGCCCTGCCTTGAGTTGTGGTCGCTTGTCGAGAGATGGCGCCACGTACTGCCCTATTGTTTTCAATGGGGCTTGCGGGGTGTGACGTCGAGCGGGGTAATGTGCGCATGCGCAAGTTGCAAGCGGCCACCGCAAGGATCGCCAGCTACTGCCCTCTTTAGAAACGGTGAAGGAGGGAAAGGGTAGGGCAGGAGGTTTTTGGCTCACGCGGCAGGCATCTTTCTAGAGGAGGCGTTGGCTCACCATGCAGGACTCACTAATATCCAACTCAACCGTGTACATTTCTTCTAGGCTCACCGAAATTATATATACAGTAATACTCATATAGGCTCACTAACACTCACTAAACTTCAACCGCCATCCCCCGTTTCACTGTGGGGCTACCGCTTCGTCCGCGACCAAGGCAGTTACGCCATCTGTGGGTGTATCTGGGAACCGGAGCGTTACGACGCAGACACTCGTATGTATTCAGGCCCAGCCCTAGAACAACTCCACTGTTACAATTATTAGAGTTTGATGTAGTTGTTAAATTGATTTAACTCACGCACGAATTTCTCAACAGCACTGCGTACATACCCGTCCGAGTCTGCCGGCGCACAAGCCTTAAATGACAACAGTACAGTCGAGGTGTCTGGCACACCTAGTTGACGTAGTATAATTTCAATGGTTCGAAGAAGGTGAACAAAAGGGCTCTTTCTTCGTTTGCTGCGTAGCAATAATTGGAAAACAAAAGGTTGATGGGCTTCTTGAGGTTCCGGTTCGAACATCGTCATGATACATAGTTCTTCTTAAGAAACGCGTCAACTTGTGCGAACAGTTTCAAGAATCAGAAGCAGATAAAAATAACGAGAAAGCGAAGGTCTACGCACTTTGAAAAAAAGAAAAAAGGAGATACTCGGAAACTCTGCTTTCGCAAGACTCGACTTTCTTTTGTCCCTTCTTGTGTTCTCAGTTTGATTTCTTTTGTTTCCTTTCTACTTCATCCGAGTGCCACGAAACACATTATAGGACCCCAAGACATCGCTATGCAGCTCACAAACACAAGATGGCGGCCGATCGAACAACACCAGTTTCATCGACTGCCTTAAAGTCGACCTAATACATTTTCTTTTTCAATCGTACAAATTTTTCGAGTCAACCATAAGTTGGTTACAACCTAAGACAAAATTTAAGCTCTTCCCACAGGGCCTCGGTGCGATAGTCGTGCTAGCTGGATTCCGCTCGAACCATTAGTGCCTTTTCTCGGCTCATGTAAATATTGAGCACATTAAGAGTTATAAAGGTTCGTCGTTACTACATAAAACATTACGGCGGTGAACTGGTGGTATAGTAAAAGCACTCTGCAGGACATGTAAAGCCAACATCGCGGGCCATCGCCGCAGGACCGGTGTGGAACACGCGTCTCACCTTTCATCACGACCCTACGGCCCAAAAACGACGTGGATGAAGTAGACGCGCAGCTAGCGCGCTCACGAAGTTTTCTATTTGTTTTTTACCATATTTTTTGGACTTTCCACGAACTTGAAACATAAAACATTTTAGCTATCGCCTTAAAATAATGGGGAGGGAAGGAGTGGGGGCGGAATAAGCGGATATTCTCAAAGACGCATGTTCGGCGGTGTAATAGTCAGCCGTCCGCTGCCGTCCTCGGAAACAAAATGGTGGCAATCGGTGGTTCCGCGCCAGTTGACGGCCGTCTGCTACCAACAAGCCCGGTCGTCTGCTTGCTGTTCCCTTCAAAAGCAGCGTCGTCTCCTGTTGCCTCCTTCTGAAAGCAGTAATCGTCTGCTTGTTGCCTCCCTTCTGTGAGCTGTGTCGCCTGCTTGTTGCCTCTTTCAGAAAACAGTGTCGTCTGCTAGTCGACCATGTTCCAGGACCTTCTAAAATCTATTCCATAGGTTCCCTATCTCTCTCTCTCTTTCTCTTGAGCGCCATATTGTCTTAGAATCGAATTTTTCCCAGAAATATGAGCGCGCGAAAATAATGTGAGCTAATTGTTTAGTTCCGGGATAGCTAAAATGAGCTAGCGACGGCCAACGAGAAATTCGCGGAGGGTACCCAGGCTTTTTTCACGTTTAATTATGCTCGCGTCTGCTATATGCCTATTGCTGGGCGAAAAAAAAAAAAACACACCTTATCAGTACGTAGAACAAAAAAATCTTATGAGTTCATTTTTAATTACTGCTTTCGATCGGGCAATCGGGAGCACAGGATAAGTGCAGATGAACATGTTCATCCGAACGAGAGCAACGCACCCAACTAGCCCTAGCAACGAATACTCTCATCAACGCAATTTACTGGGAAGAACGTAAGAGCGACGCAAAGCGCCGGATGACATACATCTTCGCGCGCCCTAAGATTTCTTTTTCCTCCATGCTTGAAACATAGACGATTTATGGCCAATCCCCTGGGCGGGTGTGAGCCAGGAGTACAGGATCTACATGTACATCTACATTTAAGGCTTTCGCCATGAAAAAAAAATGTGGGGGGGGGGGGGAGAGTAGTAGGTGGACATTCTAAAAATACCCACATTCGGCGGTGCAATAGCCGGCCAACTTCCGTCGTTCATGGCGTCCTTGGAAACAAAATGGCGACAAGCGACGGTGCCGCGCGCCAGCTCACAGCAGTCTGCTGACAAGTCCGATCGTCTGCTTGCTGCCTCCCTCTGAAAGCAGTGTCGTATGCTTGTTGCCTCCTTCTGAAAGTGGTGTCGTCTGCTAGTGGACCGTGTTCCAGGACCTTACTGATATCTATCCGACAGCTTTCCTGTCGGATATATATCGTCCAATCTTCCTCTCTCGCTCTTTCTCTCGCGCTCCATGTTTGTCTTATAGAATGGAAGTTTTCCCAGAAATATGAGAGCACAAAGTGAGCTGAGCTAAGCGTCTGGTTCCGCGAAAGCTCAACTGAGCGAGCGACGGCCATTAGAAATTCGCGGACGGTACCCGAGCTTTCAATGTTAATATATGCTCGCTGGCGCCACTGTTGTTGCAACATATGCCTACTACTGGGAAAGAAAAGAAAGCGTCTAGCCAATACGCGGAACAAAAATAAATCTTACGAGTGCATTTAATTACTACTTTCGATTGGGAAATCGGCAGCAGATGAAAAGTGCAGATGCGCGAGTTCGTACGAAAGAGATCAACGCGTTTTACTGAGAACAACAAAAGAGCGCCCCAATGGCTCGCATCATCACCGGCGTCATTTGCCAATCTATCAACGACACGATAGACATCGACTACCTCAGATCTTTGTCCTCGGAAACAAAATGGCAGCAATCGACGGTGCCGCGCTAGTCAATGGCCGTCTGCTATCAACGGCAGAATGTCTGCTTGGTGCCTCCTTGTGAAGGCACTGTCGTCTGCTTGTTGCCTCCTTCTGCAAGCAGTATCTATCTATCTCATATATCTATCTATCTATCTATCTATCTATCTATCTATCTATCTATCTATCTATCTATCTATCTATCTATCTATCTATCTATCTATCTATCCGCCTACGTCTGGGTGCTCTCATGATCGCCTCCTAAACTTGGTGTAGACCAAAATTGTCATGGGAGGATAAGAGGATTTGACGAATATGACTGTCGGATCATGACATGAATAGGCCTAACGTGAAAATCCTGTCGCGTACGCCGTCAAACTCTTTCCTCCAGACACGTGTGGCACATACCCGTTTACCACGGGTCGCGGTGTACGGGTATGCGCCACAAGTGATTGACAGTTTATATCTACCTAGGAACGGCGAGAACAGACATTGGTAATTTAAATGCGAGAGCGTTAAGAAAAACCGGCATCGGCAGCATTGACCAGACGAGTGGAAAGAACAAAAATTAGGATCCCAGCAGGAATCGAACTCGAGCATTCTGCGTGCAATCAGGTATCTACCAGAGAGCCACGCCAGGTCTATAAAGTGGTTTGAAAAACGGCCTATGCAGGCGTAATGTCGGTGGAACTTGGAACGTCAATTGTTGCTGTGGTGTTGGCTATCTAATTTTACATGCAAGAAAGCAATAAACACTATATATGTACTCCTACGATACAGGCGTCATACCAGATTAGCGTCTGTGGTTCCAGTGTTGGCTCCGCTTTTATAGCAGTCTAATAAATAAACGTTACATTTGTATTACATTTGTATTCCTATGATTCAGCAAGCTATATTGAAGCATTGCTCGACCCCGGACGAATACGTTAACGAAAGTTACGTGTGATATTCACATGATTGCACCATAAAGTGCACTTAGTTTCGTAATACTGACGTATGTACTCTCACGTGAGGGCTGACGTTACGTCGCATCATGAGTTACCCTTCAAACTCCAGTGTTGTCGACGTGTCTAGTAAGCCCACGATGTGCACAGAGCTACTACACTTACAAAAACACGTCGATCCAGCTCGAAACGCTTGGCTCATACCATAAAATACAGCATAGAAGTACTGGCTGACTGCTTCACATGAAACCGATTTCCACAACGCGTGCGATCTGCTTATTTTTTTTTAACTTAACTTATTCATTTCTAACGGGACGTCCCCTGTACAGCCTGTTTACTAAGGGAACTCCCCTTGCATGTTTTGTATGGTCACCAAGAACTGTAACCTAATATGTGTGGCGCTTTTCTGTCTCTTAAGCGTTCCCATCACGGTATGAACGAGGTCGCCTACGCCACGC
>NC_051182.1:135016432-135036432 GCF_013339695.2 Rhipicephalus sanguineus | reverse complement strand
ACTGTAGTACACTGTAGTACAAGCGTATTGATAGCTTACACGTGACGTCACGGACGCTCAACATGGCTTTAGCATAACGGTTTAGATGACGTCAATGTCAAGGTAGTATAATCACACGGCGATTAAACCTGCTTCAGTGTCATAACTACGGCACTGGAATTTTGTTGGGCCTTTGTGCATGAATAACAAAGGAACCAGCATGCGATGCACTGATAACACTAACGTGACGTCACAGAGTTCGCGTCCCGCCATGTTGGTGTTTCGACGGGCTGTTTCAGTGACGTCAGTGCACAACCTTCAATCGTGTAGTTTTTCGTCTGCTCAATTTTTTAACCGTCGTCTGCTCGCGCCGGAGTCGTCTGCTGCGCTACCAGACGGCTAATACCTCAGTTTTTCGTCTGCTCGAGCAGAAGTATATTCTCTCAATGTCGTCTGCTAGCGTCACTCATTCATACCGAACGTATTATCATAAAGTACGCTGCAGAGAGTGTCCTATATTTTGGGGTTTTGTTTCGCGTTCATAACGTGTGAAAGCGTGTTTTGCAAGCAGTGAACACTTAGCGACGATACGACGGCTCGGGCGGTGTTGCTTTTTCTTCTTTTTTTATTTTTATTTGTCGTCTGCTCTTGTCGCTCATTCTTATGAAACGTTATATACACAAAGTACGCTGCACAGTGCAATGTCGTTTCTTTATTAAACATTGTTCGCGTTCATAAGGTGTTAAGGTGTCTTTCGCGAGCAGCGAGCAATATATATACAACATAGCGATGACGCGTCGTGAATGTCTTTTCTTGTACCCGTCAATTAATCAATCGACCAATCCATCAATTTTACTTTGTCCGTTTCAAAAACAGCTTCACGATTCACGAGCGCACTGCCCCCATTACAAGGGTTCACGGCAGCACATAGACAGTTACGTATTTCGGTACAAATCGGGAAAAAAAGGTACATCATTTTGAAAACATATGTAGTAGAAAACATCAGTAGAAAAATAAGCATCGTTTCAACCAACCACAACGGAAAATCCCTCAAGCGCGCGTCCCCCCCCCCCCCCCCCTCCCTTTTCACTAGAGGTCCCTGACCCCGGTTCGGGCCAGTTTCGGTATGCGTCGCCGCTGACAGAGACCTCTTGAACATCTTCGAGTGTTCGGCAAGCGCAAAAAAGGCTCGCGATAACGTTTGTACTGTATTTTTCTTTCTAGGTTAGCGGCATCACGACAGAAACAAGCTTTCACGAGACCAATCATTCGATTGTCGTCGACGTAATGAAAGAGGGCGACGGGGTTTTTTTTTTTTTTTTCCTTCACAAACGTTCATAAGCAAGAAATAAAACTCCGCACGCAAGCCTCGTCAGGCCGGAATTCCCGGAAAATCTTAAGCGAAGGTCTCCTCTTTTTTTCCTCGGAATGTACCATGCTGCGCGATCGTGACTGACCGCCCAACGAAGGGTAACGCCTATGAAAAAACACCGGTTTTACGAAAGGCAAGGAGCGGTTAGGCTTAGCATCGAGTTCGGCACACAGACCGGGCGCTCGCGCGAAGGTAGGCACGGAGTATATTCGGCGCCCGCCGGTAGTTCTATTGTATCTCATTTAAGATTCCTAAATTCTTATCGACATCGCTACAAGCTGTGTTTTGAATTGGCTCACAGTTCGTCAAAACCGTGATTTTTTCCTTTTTCCCGTCTATTTAAAGCGGTCATCCAACCCGAGGTCATGAGTTGCGTGGGAACGAAATATGTATGATGTGCTTAGTATATAATCCAGGAAGCTTTTGTTGTTTTTAAAGGAAAGAACACATTCAAACAACTCACCCATGACGGCGATTGAGGTAGATTCAGCGAGCAACAGTTTCGCGCTGGAATCCAGAGTTTTTTAAGACCCCGGTTGGATCGCTCCGTTCACATCACGCATGCCGGTATCCAGACAAGCAAGCCCTCGCTGTCTCGTCCTTTTTAATTGATTAATCCAGGTGGTCTTCTTCAAATCTCTTCGAGGAAGTTCTTCGCAAATTCACGTGGAGTTTTAAGTTAAGAAACGTCACAACTTGCCCCCGATGCCAGACTTACTCCCCATCACCACTACAAAGGGGGTTGAACCGAAAACCGAAAATCCGCTCCCGTTCTTTCTTCCGAGATGGTGTTACGGTGTTCGCGCGCACAACACAGAGAAAACACACAGATCCGTTTGTTGATGCGAAAAAACACAGCACCGGAGTCGCTTCCACCGGCTTCACACGCGAATTCGTGCTCTAGGTTCGAAGCCGCTTGGTTGGTAGGCGTGTGGCGGAGCTCGGTGTTGCGATGATGAAGGGATGACCGTGTGGCCAGGCCGCGGTTGATGGTAGCGGCGCGCGGGTCCGCACAGATCGAGCTTTCGAGCGACGACTTCGGACCCCAACCCCGGCAAGCGACGCACGGCCTGGTGAGAACCGAAATTCTCCTCGCCGGCGCATAAAAAACGCCCTCGCCGCACGGCCTGCCGCAAGCTTCGACCTCGGCAGCCAGCCGTTGCGCCGGTTTTCTGCTACTGAGAATTCATCCTGCGAGAAGCTTTCCAGGAACCAAAAGCTCCGAGGGAGGCGCAACTCCCCTCCTTCAGTCCTCCTCTCCAACTACGCGCTTTTCACTCTCTCCTACTTCTCCTTTTCGTTCTCCGCTCTTTTTTGTTCTCTTTATCTATAGTTACGCCGCCACCGCTAATTCCGAGCAGCGTGGTAGGATCGCAACATTGGGGAGTGTACACCGCCAGTCGGTGACAAAAAAGACGATGCCATTTAAGCTCTTATCACCGTGAAATCGGCGTCTTGTACAGCGTCGTCTGCTACAGAGGGGGGTTGAGAGCAGACGACGCTCTGGCAGAAGTGCGTCGAGTTAGGCCTTACTGGACAACATGGAAGACAAAAAAGAAAACAAGCCGATTGGCTGTTCATCGTAGGCGGTCGCAAAAACACAGTCGAAACTTAGGCGCAGAAAACTTGCGAGAAACGCGTCCGAACACAGGGAACTATTTTTCAGCGCGCACTTAACAGATGCGCGCGCGTCTGGCCGCCCGCGCAGACGACAGACGGCGTTTTGCAGAAGCAGACGACAATTAATGAACGTGCGCGGAGTTAGGCCTAATTTTAACGAGTTGCAGGCTTAGGAAATGAAAAACTGTGGAAGGTGGGTTTATTATCGAGGGAAATGCGTAGCTACGAAAGCTCTAGCGCGAGGAAAACGCAACCAAACGCGAAGGAACTACTTTCTTATGCGCACGTCTGTGTGTTTAGATCCTCGCTGCACGTTTCTAGGATGATTTCTTTTTCTTTCTCTCTGTACGTTACGCAGAAAGAACCGGTAAGAAGTATATTCTTGCCACTGCGCAAGAGGAGGAGAGAAGGCGGCGAAGGAGGTCGCAGCCGCGCCACTACTATTTTCATTCCAAGCCCGCTGATTCTTTCCTTTTTATTTCTCGCTGTGTTTACTTCCCAGAAAAACGTTCGACCGCAGCCGTCTGTGGTAGGAGAGGGCGGTAAATAAAAAAAAAAGCGCGCTCTCCGTCGCGTTCTTGTGAAAGGGGCAGATAAGAGAAAGATAATAAACTCCGCGGACTTCGCTATCTCGAAAAGCTCGAAAAACAAAAGAAAGCCCCTCCTCCCTCCGTGCACTGCAGCGGGGCCGGGCCTCTCTGCAGGAGAGATAGCAAAAAGAAGCGTAACAAAAATGGAAGCGCGCTGTGCCTTTTTCTTTTCTTTTTTTCCTCGCTTACTCGTGCGTGACGTCGCGGATTCGTCACGCGGGCAGTGCAGCGCGATGCTGACGTCACGGGTGGTCGCGGGCTCCGGTTGGTCCATTTTGTTAAAGCTCGAGATTTCGTGTCGTCTGCTTCGTTCAAAGCTGCGCGGGTGGTTCGTTTCTTTTTCTTTTTCGTCTGCCCGCACGCTCGCCAACTTTTGTTCGTCTGTCTTTGACTTCGTCTGTAATGCAAGAATAGCAGACGATTTTCTGTCTAAACCCTAACCCTGTCTGGCGAAAAAGCGTCAAACTAATCAAAACGAAAGCAAGAAACACTAATGCTTGTTGTTCTTGTTGCTGTTGAGATCTTCACAGAGGATACACGGACCATTCTGCAGTGCTAGAATACCAGACGATTTTCTGTCTTAACCCTAACCCCATCTGCTTAAGAAACGTAAACGAACGAAAACTAAACAACAAACGCCGATTCTTTGTTGTTGTTGGAGAGCTTCACGGCAGGTACGCGGACCATTCACGATTACCGCCCGGAGCGGTTTCAGAGTGGTCACCCGCTGTTTTGACCACCGCTCAAGGCTTGTTCCGCTGTTCATTTTTACGACGTCCTCCTGCCCCCTGGTCACTTCTCGTTACCCGTCGGGGGAGGAGGGGGGGGGATGAAAGAAAGATGCCAACCATTTCTCACGCTAGTCGAAAAAAGAAAAAGACGGGTTTCTTGTCCCCTTCCTGCCCGAGCTACACTGTTGTTGACCGGTTTTGTACTGTTTTGTGTGTGTTTGTGTACGTTTTTTTTTTGGTATGGCGGGATTGGCTCTTAACGTACAAGCTTCTGAAAACTCTTAACAAGAATACCAGCAAAAAAAAAAGAAAAAAAACAGAGCGTAGTTGTACGCAGCAACGATGCAGGAGTCTCACAGCGAGGTACAAGAATTTGGTCAACGCCAAAAGCTTCCTGTACTACTGTGGAGAACGTTGCAAATGAACGGTTGTAGGGTAGGGGGGGGGGGACTTCCTTGTTACATCTTTTCATGCTTTCAATTCTCTGCAAGTCCATTCAGTGCGTGCTTTTTGTGCGCGCAGGTACAGAAATAAACTTCTCACAAAAGCCCGCGACCCAGCCGACTATGGCTGCCGTCTGGTGTACTCCTTTTGTACTTCGTTCAAAAGGAAACAGCCACGTGCATGCCGGGTGGCGAAAGGTGTGTGTGTGCGGCGGGGAATGCGGCTGCAGTAACCGGCAGTGCTTCTTTAACCTGGCAGGAAATGCTACGAATAAAGAATAAAACTAAAGTAGATTGACCCCCATCCTTTAGTGCGCGCATCCTTTCAAAGGCTTCTTCTCTAAACGCGCAGGGGCCCCTCCCAGAAGCCGTGACTGTGCCCTCTCCCTTCCCTGGATCACGGAGGTCAATGCACCGAGGAACCAGACCTCCGATCCCCGGTCGTAGCGGGCGAGATTTTTATTGATCTTTAAATCAATCACTCTCCGTGGCCTGTCCGAGGCTCGGGTAGCGTTGGACACTGGAAGACATGTCCCGCAAAATAAAGAACAAGAACTGAAGGATGCAGGGGTGGTTGGTGTGGGAGCGACGATATAAAAGGCGTTTCGCGGAACAATATCGTCTGCCTGCCGTCTGCTAAAGTTAGAGCGTCGTCTGCTACAGGGGGTCTTTTGATGAACGCCGTCTGCTAGGCGGCGGTATCGCGATGTCGTCTGCTACTTTTTAGAAGCAGACGCGGCTCGTTTAGCAGACGATCTTCGTGATCCCGCAACGGCCTGTACCCATGGCGAATCTAAGAAATAAACAAAATGGAGACTGAAATTTCTGTACAAGATAAGTAGATCATGTAGCATGGCTTTGATGGGCGCCGTCTGCAAGCAGCGGCTGTCGTCTGCTACATTTTTATAGAAGTGAGGCTACGCGGCGTGCTTCTGAAGCAGACGCGGCTTGTTTAGCAGACGATCTTCCTTGATCCCACACCGACTTGTAGCCATCGCAAATCCAAAAACTAAATCAAAATGGGTACCTAAATTAGCTACAAGAAAAGTAGACCATGCAGCGTGGCTTTGACGAGCGCCGTCTGCAAGCGGGGGCTGTCGTCTACTACATTATACAGAAGTGAGACTAGGCGGCGTGCTTCTGAAGCAGACGCGGATCGTTTAGCAGACGATCTTATTGATGACCTGTAGCCACGGCGTATCCAAGAAGAAAGACTAAACAAAATGAACAACAAAGGAGCATTCGCTACAGTTGCATGATCTGCAATAAGCAGATCATGCAACTTGGCTCTGATGAGGAGTCCCCTCGTAAGCAGTGGGTGTCGTCTGCTATTTTGCAGAAGTGCAGCTGCCTATGCTACGCGTCTGCAAGCGGCGGTTGTCGTCTGCTACATTTTAGAAGTGAGGCCACGCTGCCTGCGCGGCGCGATTCTGAAGCAGACGCGGCTAGTTTAGCAGACGATCTTCGTGATCCCACTCAAGTGTAGCCGTTACATGTGCAAGAAGAACTAAACAAAATGGAGACCGAGAATTTGAAAACATAGCGTGGCTATATATTACAGTGCGTTTCGTCGTTCTCACTTCGTCCATGCCTGAAGAGCTATTTGATTCCCTTCGAAAAACGTGCCAAGTCCAGTCAAGCACACTACAGCATGGCTTTGCTGAGCGTCGTCTGCAAGAAACGGATGTCGTCTGCTTCCTTTTGGAAGTGAGGCTATATATGCGGAGCCCCAGCAGACGCGGCTCGTTTAGCAGACGATCTTTCTTTGATCGCGCTGACTTGTTGCCCTGGCCAGCCTGGCGTATCCAAGAAGAAAGGCCACACAAAGTGAGGACCAAAGAAGCATTCGGTACAAAACAAGTATGTCGTGAACAAGCATTTGATGAGCGTCTTCTACTAAGCAGTAGCTGCCATCTGTGGCTTGTGCAATGGCGCGTCGCTAGAGCAGACGTGCCTCGTTTAGCAGACGATGTTATTGATCGCACTAAATTGTAGCCATGGCGTATCCAAGAACAACCGAATAAAATGGGTACCAATGCAGCGTTCGATGCCAAGCGGTGGATCATGGAACAAGGCTGTGATTTGCGCCGTCTGCTACCAACGGCTGTGGTCCGCTATTTTGGCAGGCGTGCCTCGTTTAGCAGACAATCTTATCCATCGCACTAACTTGTAGCCATTGCGTCAGGAAGAAGTCAACAAAATGGATACCTAACAATGGATCATGAAACAAGGCTTGATGAGCGCCGTCTGCTATTTTAGGAGCGAGAGCACGGCGCTGCTGGAGCAGACTGTACCTTGATCGAACCGACTTAACTGTGGTGTTTCAAAGAAGAAATACTAAACAAAATGGATACCAAAGTAGCGTTCGATAAAAAAAAAATCAGATTGTGCATCAAGGCTTTGATGAGCGCCGTCTGCTCGCAAGTGGCTAACGCTTTTGTTGTTGTGTACAATCAAGATCACGCGTACTTAGTTGCAGCTATCACGTACCCCAGGGGACCAAACGTACAAAACAAAGACCAAATAAGCATTCCTAGCAGTAGAGCTTTAGAAACAGTCGGCATGTGAGTGTAATACATCATATAGTATGGGGTAACTCTGCTCAAGTTTATGCAAACTTC
Organism: Rhipicephalus sanguineus; assembly: GCF_013339695.2. Classification (NCBI taxonomy): domain Eukaryota; kingdom Metazoa; phylum Arthropoda; class Arachnida; order Ixodida; family Ixodidae; genus Rhipicephalus; species Rhipicephalus sanguineus. The sequence goes on along the minus strand of NC_051182.1, from coordinate 135,029,076 downwards.
AGCAGGTTACAAATGTAGTGCTGCAAGTGGCATTAATTATAGTCCGATCGTTGTTTCATTTACATCTGATGCAACGTAACTGGGGCATCAGAGCCTGGATTGACTTTGAGCCTCTGTGTCGCTTTCTTTTAATTTTTTGTAACTAAGTCTCAAGCACAGGTGGTCTCAAGAATAAAATGTATTTACAACAGTCCTCGGTAGTTGATCTTATTCTGATATATTTAAACATATCAGTCTACGGGCATGTGTTGGAACCAGAACAATAATAGCTCTGAACAACTCAAGTTCCTCACTGGCATTTCACAACAGTCTGAACAATGAGGGGTGGGGAGGGTTACATCGATGACAAGTCTTTGCGGAAGACGCATGGAGACTTCAAAAATATTTGTTCAAGTAAAAGATACGAGACTGAATATGTCAGTAACTACACTACATGCTTCCGATGACAAGACAAGACTTGTCCAGCAACGATGGCATACAACTCAAGGAAAAGTGAGTCACGGCAGTGGCCGTAGAAGCAGACGGCAGTCACGGTATAGTCACGGCACGGTAGGGCCAGAAGTCAAGACGAGCGCGCAGAAGGCTTTCAGCCGAAAGTCGCCGTCTGGCTCTGAGAAAGACAACAGAAGACGACCACCGCGAATTCGTCGTCTGCTTTAGCAGAAGCTGACAACGAGTTCAGAAGAAGCAGACGACACTACGAGGTCAGCAGAAGCGGTCGCCACGTCTGTTCCCCAGGAAGGTCATAACAGCAGACGACCAGCGCGAACTCATGACGGTGCGATCGAGCCTACAGAAGTTAAAAAGGCGATCGCAGAAGGCTTTCAGCCGAAAGTTGCCGTCCAGCGTGAATTCGTCGTCTACTTCAGCAGAAGCAGACGACACACGTTCGGGCAGAAGTTCAACTGAAAGACACGGGAGCTTGTAGTCTGCTCCCCAAGGGTCATACACAGTGAATTCGTCGTCTACAGAAGCAGCAGCACGACGAATTCGGGGCAGAAGTAATTTAAAAGACACGAGAATTTCTCGTCCGCTCTCCAGGAGGGGCCACAACAGCAAACGACTTACATGGGGTCTTTACACAGACGACCACAGCGTGAGCCCATCGTCGTCTACTTCGGCAGAAGTAGCAGACGACGATTCCGCCATCTTTTCTTTTTATTTTTTTTTTAACTACGGCCACCACGAAATTCCCGCGACAAGTTCACGGGTGAAGAAGAGGAAAACTTCTACGGGAGGGTTTTCGAGAAGCTGACAAAAAAGAAGCATCTTGAAGGCGGGCGGGCGTGGGACGTGGAGAAGACCACCCGCTGAGTACAGCCAGGGAGGACACTACACCATAGACCATCGGTGGCATGCAACCGCCAACCAACTAGCCGTCAAACGTCTTTCGCACCGTCTTTTTCCTTCCGTTTCACTACGCGTTGCAGTTTTTTCCTCGAAAACAAGCGTGCCTTAGTGGCTATGAACCGGTGACCGATATCTTCTCCGGAAAGTCCATAAAAACTACCGCTTCCCGCGTCGCCATTGTGGTCCGAGGCGGCGGAGCTGCAGTCACGCCGCTTGTTCAACTGCTCAAAAGCGAAGACTGCATGCCGCCTCGGATTTTCTTTTCTTCCGTTTTCTTTCTTTTTTAGTTTTTTTTTTTTTTCGTGAGGGCGTTCGCTTTTCGTTTCGGCTCTAACGACTGAACATGGCGGCTTTCCTGCCGAAATAAGTAGTAGAAGTAGCATCCACACGTTAAACGCTGTGCGTTTCGTTTTAACCAGTGTCAAGAGATGCTCTTGAGGTTGCGAGCTGGAACAGGTGAGACGCACAGTGTCAGGAACTCGGGAAGTACACACAACCAGACCGAGCAGTTTCGCTGCGATTGTGTGCAGCGACCGTGTACGTTTCTTTTTTTTTTTTTTTAATTCTGTATTGCAGGCACGTAGCACGTATTGCAGACGTACCAGAAAAGTATTTAGAGATTCCGGTACCACGTATTGCAGACGTACCAGAAAACCATTGAAAGACTCTGGTACCACGCATTGCAGATGTACCACGTGGTGTCTGACTAGAGGCGCAAACGCAAGCAAGCTAAACAAGGCAGAAGTTCAGGAACAGGTGCGAACTTGAACTAACGAGAAAGTTGGCGGTTTCTTATTGCGTCGTTTAAGTTCCCGTGACTTTTAATAAGGCCTCGACATCAGCCATACTTTGTCCTTAAAACCCCGTAATGTATGTAGGTTGTAGCGGAATGCATCTAGCGCGTCCGCACTCCGAGATATCCGGCTGCAAAGTTTATTTGCGGTACAGATGTTTACGCACGCAACACTGTGACAACTTGTGCAAAGCTTCTCAATCATGCAATGCAACTAGTTGCGTGCGGCGTTTAATCTGACAATGAGCCGAAGGCATAGTCAAATATGAAAAGTTACATGGTTCCTTACCCATTCGCCTAAGACGACTCGAAGGCGAAAGCCATCTTCTTCTTCTCAGTCGATTAGTTGTAGTGATCCGGCCCCTCCCCCCCCCTCCTTCCTCAGCTTCCAGAGCTTTCAGTACCTGCTTCCAGGATCGGAGGCATTGCAAGCTTTTTGCACCTCACTCATGGTTTCTCAGCACTGCATCCTCATGTGATGACGCCGTCATGTGACGTCACGTTGTGTGACGCCATGATGACGTAACATATTTTGACGACCTATGACGCTGCCTTATGGTGACGTCACCAGATGATGACCTTGTTGCATCACAACGATGTGGACTGTCTTTGAGTATATCGTCATGCACAACTAACTGGTCCAACTATAAGTGCGCTATTTTTGCATCACTCGGGTTGACGCTGACGGTCACTTTAGCGTTTAATGAGGCATCTAAGGCCTTCATTTTAAAACATAATCAGAGAGACACAGGAGGCTTAAGTTATGAAAGTAAAAGCTCGATTGATACGCACGAACACACACGCGCGCACTGACACATACGCACAGATGTGCATATATGCACTAAATTTCGCGCATCACGCACAAACGTACACAAAATCGTTATAGGCAGACAGTACGGCTTACGTGTTAGTGAAAGACTGCAGTCTGTCAAATTTTCTCAAATGAATGAAATACTGCTGGCGGCTATGGCGTCATCTTTCTGTTTCTGTGAAGAAGAAAATAAACAAAAATCATCGTTCACCCGCTTTGTTGGATTCGCATTCTAAGAAGAGTGAGAGAGAGAGAGAGAGAGAACGGAATTAGGCAAGCTGTAAGCAGAAAGGAAATGGCGGCCGTTTATACCTGTCAACGAGGCAAGTGGCATGTGCCGAAAGCGAGCTGTGTTTTGCTGCTGCGTGCGTCGTGACCTTAAATTAGGTTTCGCACGTCACCAGCTGTCACGCAACACACACATGCGGCTGCTATAGCTGCAGCAATGGACGTGTCGTCTCCACAAAAAAAAAACATAAATAAATAAATAAATAAATAAATAAATAAATAAAAAAAAATCTTGCACGTCGTCTGCTACATCCGGTTGTCGTCTGCTTCGTTCTGTCGCGATAAGGCCTCGCTAAATCCTAGCAGCAACCACCGGTTGTGATGTGCAGTACTCACGGATTCAAACGCGACATCAAATATTTCAGTATAACGACCGGTATATGTGCAGTTGCTCGAGATGAGCGCGTCATGTCGCGACGAATCTGGTATCTCAAGGTAATGATGGCTCTGATCTAGGCGTTGGAAACGATTAGCCCTAAACTGTCCTGTTTCAATCCGTGAGTACTGTAGGCGTCAGCATATAAGTGTCGAGGTTGCGCAACATTTATTACGAGCTGCTTCGAACTGCATGCTGAAAGAAAAGTCCTGGCCGTACTCCTTTGCAGGGAAATCCTGACTCGCATGTGGCACAACAGATTTCGCAGTGCGGCTGCTTGCCCGTATTTCATGAAACTGAGGTATACGATCAGCTCATCGTGATCAGATCACCACAGAAATCACTGAGCATTTCCCATTAGAAAGAGGGGTGAGCAGTGTATCAGCTCTCCCTCCACTGCCTTGCATGATAATGAGCGAATACTGTTTCTTGAAACGCTCAGTACCACAGCAATCTTCTTTGCGGCTGTTCAGGTGGAAATTATCGGGGTTTTTTTTTTTATGCTTGCTGTTAGTTTTTGGGATTTAGTGTGGTGCCTTCTGACGTCGTGTGTGAAGTGGTCACACGGGTGACAGCTATATATATAGTTATAAGTATTCAAGTGTGCTTGTATTTTCAAATAAAATTTAGTTGCGAGTTCAGCGCTGTCGTTTGTCCTTCCATCTTCCGTGTCGTTTTCGCGCTGTTTCCAAGCTATTCGAGTCCACCTCAACCCCTAAACTCACTCCGAGCCCTTAAAAATGTTCTCCGGAAGGATGCACGCGCTCTTATCCCACTTCACCTTACTAGGGCGAAGGAAGTCGTGCTTAGGAGGCTTCGGGCATGGGTGGCCCTTACACCGGCTGTTATCTCAACATGGAACTGGTCGCATTTACCAGTGGGTGCTACGTGTCCGTACTGTTCTATTCCAGTGACGCAAGCAGATGCATACCACCTGATATGGACGTGCCAAGGGTTACAGTCGGAACGCTCCCGTCATCTCCTGCAAGCTGATCTTCGCTACACAAACACTTATGACCGCTGGATACATGACAACAGATTCCACACGACCGTCGTCTGCTTTGTTGATGGGATAAAGACCCTCATGATCCTATCAGTCATTGCCAATTACGGTGTGATGATGTGTCAAGAAACGTTTCAATGTGACGTAACTTTAAGCGCTGCAGACTAAATGCACTGAAAGTTGCGTGTTGTTGGAGGGCTTCGCGGCGGATACACGCAAGAACCATTCAGGATACAGCCCGGAGCGGTTTCAGAGTGGTCAAGCACGGTTTTTGGCCAATAAACACTGCGCACAGTAGAATGTGCGCAGTGTTGCTTGTACTGTCTACAGCCTTAAATGATTCTGCTGGTTGTGGCGCATGTCAGTGGTATATGCATATAAGTTCATCCTTCCCGTCCTGCGAATAAAGTGTTGCAATTGCGTCAGCGCTGTGTGTGCATCGCTCTTCCTTGTCACCGTGTTTATTCCTTCCAGTGTCGAAGACTGCCCATAATTTCCCACGGGACTGATGAAGCCCACCTGCGTAGGCCCTTCCAGCACGGCACGGCACGGTCGAAGAAGGACCTGTTCCGACATGGCCACAACTTAATGGTGTGGGTGGGGGAGGGTTCGCCGAAAGTCTCTAGACTGATCGTTCTTCCCGTGGGAAGAAGGGTTGCACGAGGGCAGGAGATGTGGCACAACAACGCACAAACGCGCACATGGACATACATAAAGGGTGGTCGGACCCTCCGCCTCCCCCCCCCCCACCCCAGCACCCTCTCAAAAAAAAAAAAAATCTGGCTTCACCTTTGCTGCCTTGAGTGTTATCGCAGTCACCGCTGGCTTCCGCGCTTTCAGAGAGTAGTTTTACCTGAGTAGTTCAGCGAGTAGTTCTACCTGAGCCACCAGAGGACGCCACTCAGTCATGTTTGGTAAGGTGGGACCTTAATGTTTGGAAAAAGGGGAGAAAATGTGCCCTTCGCCGCCGCAGCATGCGGCGGCGAAGGGCCTGCACCTGTTGCAGCTAATCCTTGCAAACTTGTTACGGCGCATGCGCCAGCAAGTTTGTTTTCCACACGAATGCCTCGACCAGAAGTAGCCACCCTACCAGAAGGGCAGACTGTGGTGAAGTGCGCGTATTTTCAAGGTGCGCGCCGTGAAATGATGGCAGAAGACAAAGAAGAAACGGGCACGGGCGTGAAAAAGCAAAAGGATAAATAAATGAAAAGCCATTTGGAGAAAACCACGGCTATCATTCCGAAGCACACGAAGAGAGAAGGAAGTGAAGCGAAGAAAAATAATCAGTAGCAGGGAAGCAGCCAGGAAGACGGGCCACGCGTCTTGGCCGTCGGGTTTCGGGCCCGAGCCATGGGCGTCTACTTTCGTCTACCCGTGTCCTGAGCAATTTTTTTTTCATTCAACAATTTTTTTTCCTTTCCCCTTTCTCTGTGTGCAAGAGGGAACTTGCAGTCAGGCGTGACATTCCCGCAGTATGTTTTCTAAAGCAACTAGACGGCGAGATGGGTTCATAGATTCAGCAGACACGTTTAAACTGCGCGAAGAAGACAGCCTGTCTGAAACATATAGAACACACACACACACACACACACACACACACACACACACACACACACACACACACACACACACACACACACACACACACACACACACACACACACACACACACACACACACACACACACACACACACACGAAATGCAGACTTCCAAATGTGTTTATCTCTTGAAGGTAGAACATTTATAAGGGTTGAAAGTCACACCGGTAACTGTACACAAGGCTGCGAAAATGTGGCGAAACCACATGCGCGTTGCAAGCTCGGAAGGGTCCTAATATGTGACCTTCTAAGAAATCCGTTTCTCGATCTTCTTGATAATGATAACGAGGGTTAAATAAATCAGGTGTCACCTCTTTTTGCGATGAAGAATGTCTGTTCTCGTTTTTGCCTCAGAGAGGAATTTTGTTTTTTATCCGGCTGAGGAAACCAGCTCGTGCTGTCGCAGTTCTTGCAGTGGTAGGCGAGATTACTACCCGAGCCAGCAAGGGCGCATGAATCGCTTGTGTTCCTGCGCGCGCGTTCATTTTCGCAGCATAAGATTATCGGTGCGATTGTCAACCCTTGTCAATGTTTTAACTTCAAGAAATGAACACGGTTGGAAGTCTGTGCTTGGTGTGTGTGCGTGTTCTATGTTTAATTAATTTCTGACGCGTTGTCTTCTTCGCCCAGTTTAAACGTGGCGGAAAGTTGGGCTAGTTTATGTCGAGCGCAATAGGACATGATTACAAGCGTAAAAGCTAGGAGACGGGGACGACGCGACATTCCCAGCAGCTACTGGAACCAGTAGGTGATGGAACCAGTAGGTGATGGAACCAGTAGGCGATGGAACCAGTAGGTGATGGAACCAGTAGGTGATGGAACCAGCAGGCGATGGAACCAGTAGGTGATGGAACCAGCAGGCCACGGAACCAATAGCTGCTGGTTCCAGCGCAATTGGCTCCCCTCAAGAGCTTGTAGTTCCATTGATGTAGCTTTTTCAAAATTCCATTAAGAACACGTATAACACAAAAAGGTCCATTTGAAGTAATATATTTCATCTGAAAAATCTTTGTATACACTTGAAATAGTTCATTTTGCCGGCTTCAGTTTGCGATTGACATTTTGAATCTTTTTGGACAGAGATCCGCAGTAGGCCTTGATCCACTCAGTGGTGTTTGTGTTGTTGAAGGCACCCGAGTGACGCGCAGGCAATCTGTAACAAAATAAAAGGTTTGATTGCCCATGCAGATCATGACTGCAGACATCTAACTTTTGCATAGCCATTAATTCCCTCAACAAAGTAGATTTAAACATATTGTTACGCTTGCGACCGTTAAGGCTAGAAGGGGCCGTTTATTACGTCGTGAAGGTGAGCTCAGGAGCGGCCGGCTAGTTAGAGATTTTCACCTCGTATTCTCCCTTTCTAACCCGGAGCGGCAAGCACGATCACTGGTCTTCGTTGTTTTCGTCCATATGCGCAACAATGTTAATTCTTTTTGTTGCACGGAGACAGACTGCTTACACAAACCGGTATGTGTGCTTCGCGCATATATATACATCGCGGACTACACCAAGGTGCAATGACACTGCGCTATAATAAAGCACAGAAGCGGTCGCGACAAACGTTCGCTACATATTTGAAATATATAAGTGCAACACTTACCGACAAATGGAAGAATGAGAGCTGAGGAAATCGGTGTCCCTCGATCGGCACTGTCAAGACGCCGCATAGTACAGCACCAAAAACCACTCGGATATGCTGCTATTGACTCGTTACACTTTCCACAGATGAAACTGAACAACTATTACATGTTAATGCCGCACAGGTTCTGCTAGTAAACTCGCTACTTCGCTGCACTAGCGAGCACACACATGCAAAGAAGGCATCACGACTAGCCGTCATGTGCTGTACGAAGCTACGGCGCTACGCGATGTCATGATAATTTATACAGTGTATTGGCCACCATTGTAATGCTGTTACACGTAAATAAAAATTCAACTTTTTCACAATGTAGTATTTATATTATAAAGTTGGTCACTATTTAGCAATAGCGTCGGAAAACATCAAGAAAGATACGAGACTAATGCTACTGAGATGTCAACAAAAATGACCTCACTTAGCAATGCCGCGTTCTTTACGGCGGTGTTCGCTTCAGTTCGCTGCTGTCCGATCGTGGCAGCTGAGGATATGGTGAATGTTCATAACAAGAAGCTCCTTTTCGCAGGGAAGTAACCGCTATGCCGTGAACACTACCTGTTTGCGCAACTGTTAAGTATGACCAAACTTTAGTTGGACGTTTACATTAGCAATATGAGCCGTGTCGGTCGGACGCACATCTACAGGAAAGGTCGAATAAAAGTGCGTTTTTTTTTTCCGGCGATATTTTTTGTAACCCTGTCGTACGGGGCACTTTAGATCTCTGTTGTAAAATGTGCACTCTGTACAGTATGATGAAGATTATGATCTTATGAATGCACACCATGCTATGTACGTCACTTGTTTATAGCGCACTGTAATGCAGCTGGAGTTGTTTTTGTACTTCAAGAGAGGAAAATTTTCTGCTAGCACATTATTTCCCAACTGAAACTGGAAAAATTTCCAGCTGAAAATATGACTTCCCGACTCTGAAAATGCCCTTACAAGCTAGGAATGGTTCTTATTTCCAGCCAGCTTGGAATGAAAAATTCCAAGCCAGAGCGATTTCTAGCTGAAAACGATGCTTGAAAGAGGATTTGCAGCTGTTAATTCACACTGATTTCATATGTGCATTGCTAGAACCAGTTCAAGCCAACTGAAAACCAGCAGTGGTGGTTCCAGCAACATCCTAGGAGAAAACCAGTATCTTGCTGGAACCAGTACACAAAACCAGTAGGCACCCTGCTGGAACCAGTACAGTCAGCAGGATGCTTGCTGGGACCAGCATAAAACCAGCAAGCACCCTGCTGGAACCAGCAGAGGACCAGTAAGCATCCTGCTGGAACCAGTACAACCAACAGGAAACCAGCAGCTGTCCTGCTGGTTCCACCAGAAACCAGCACAAACCAGCAGAAAACCAGCAGGAAATTTTCACCTGGGATGGCAGTGCACACAAACAAGATCCACCTACAAATATATCACCATTTCTATTTTTCATGTTCTCGACTAACCGTCTTACAGCCACTCGTATACCTGCAATGCTATCTCATCTCTCTGATTAAACGAACGCGTCACTCCGGACAGATCAGGAATTTGTACACCCCCCACCCCCAGTAGAAACCCGACACCTCCCCAAAATTTACTCTAGGCCAGGTCCGTTCGATTAGCCTGCACCACGTGAACCAGGTGCTGCACCTTGCCATTCGTTTCAGTGGTGGCGACCTCTGAACCAGGTCATTCGTTTCAAAAGGTGCAGGAGGGTTCACGATTTTCCTGCACCCCCTACGTTCACAGTGCCGGCTTGGTGCAATCGTGCGCGTGCGCGCTAGCAGCTGAGTAGATGACGCAGCATTCAGGCGTAGGCGCCGTGCCTACTTCTACTAACGTGGCGTGTTTTGCCGAGGTGTTTGCGCCTCATGAACTGTCCACATGTGCGGTTTGCCACCTGTCAATGTTAGCTAAGATAACGCCTGCACCATATGTCGGCACTTCGTCAATCATCTCTGGTGGCACTGTGCCTGCACCACTGAACTCGCCCTGCCCAACGCCCCAATGTCTGAACTTATCTCGTCAGTATCTCGTGCACCGCCGTGAAGCGGTTCTGATTGGTGCACACGAATCGAACGGACCTGCCACTAAAACCCACCCTTCCTCTAGAAAGGCACATCACACGCCCCTCTACGTTCTGGTAAAGATCTCCAAAACAGAAATTCTGGATAAACACCTGGCACGCGGATTCGCTCACGTACGAATAAACTGAGTTGAATTGAATAATTCGCGCGCTCGTACATTGCCCACGCGCTGCTGCCAGCAAAGCAGGTCGTCGCAAGCCACAGCCTGCGCTCAAGCAGCTCAAGCCAGGGTTGCCGTTGGGTAGATTTGAAAAGGAGCCAGAATTCAAGCTAAAAGTAGCCAAAGTAGCCAGGTCTTTTAATCTTATCGCCAAACTTGTAGCCAAATGGCAGAAAAGCGGTATTATGAAAAGAGGTTTTATCATTGAACAATATATAATACCATTTTGTGTCAGCAATAAAATAGCATACGAGCACAGTTATTTTCTCCTTCATGCTTGGTCTTCAAGCTGTAAGCAAGTTGCAAATAATGAACATATTATAAGTTCCGTGCACCTGTATACATTTATATAGAATAGATATAGTAATTGCCAGAGAGACAGTAAGATTGAACATTCCAGCCAACCAGTCAGTAGGAATACTAATGGCAGAAGAAGGTTGTGCTTGAAGTCTGCGACTTCAAGCACGACCAGCTTCAAGTAGCAATATCCGCTTGAAGATGACCGGTCCAGCTTCATTTTGTAGCGGATCTCTGTGTCTGTCAAGTTCACCCGAAAACACGCGCCGTGCATCAGCACCACAAAACTGGCTCGTAGCGTCAGCATCGATGGCGGGCAGCGTGAACAGCGTGCTAGGCACGCGTTTGCCAACATGCACGCAACTTCGTCAGTTTGATCTTAGCCAAAAGGCGTACTTAAATTTCATCTTTAATTTATTTGTAAGTTATATTTCCAATTTCTTAATTTTTATTTAAATTCTTAAAACCACCGAATTCATGGCCTATCCCCCATAGTGGGTGTGAGACACTGACTGGGCGAACAAGAACTTCATCATTCCGTCTCGGCAGGCGCACCGCGCGTTGCGTTCGGGTGCCTCGATGAGCACCAGACTCATGGCGGGATAGGACACGCGCTTATACACTGGCTGACACGTCAGAAAAGCTTGGAAACAAAGGGTAGTCGTCAGGCTTGCTTGGTATTTTTATCTGCAGATAATGAGAAAAATGGCTACTGAATGCGCCAAAATAGAGGTTCAAAGTAGCCAGAAAGTAGCCATGGCGCCAACCTGAAATTTTTGTCGCCAGACTGGGTCGTAAAGTAGCCAATTTGGCGCAAAGTAGCCACCAACGGCAACCCTGGCTCAAGCACACCAAAAACGGCGACAAAGCTCCTTGAGCCCCCTTGAGCAGTACACGTGCTGCCATCTGCCCACACACCTCGCAACAAGCGCCGATACCGGTGTGGAGCGGTAAATTCAAAGCTATGACTTTCCAACGCCAGAAAATCCGATACACAGACTGAAGCATAAAATGGGAAAGAAAGAAATAATGTCATCCACGCATTCGTAGCGCGAATATTTTGTTAACAGACGTCTGCATCAGGGGTCTTCATGGCCAGCCTCCTGAAAAATTCAGAGCCCAGAATCCATTGAAGATGTGACTGTGGTGCGTCTGGTATAGAGAGTATTGCTACAGTGAATTGATACACCATCATTATTAGACCATAATGAGCGAACAAAGGGACGTGCTGTCAAAGATCTCGGCGTTTCTCTTGCGCGTGGCGCATATTATCTCCCTAATGGTTGTCTTAAAATGAAATCCCGTGACAACGGTGTTTCGATCGAAAATACAAAAATGGTATGATAACGATCGTTTCTTACGCAAGTGGTCTTGTCTTTGGGGCAAAATTCTTCACGTCATTCTGCCATGTAGGTGGAATCATACACCTTGATCACTGACGTAGCCGGGTGGGGGGATTCAATCCCCACCTCTAACTTTTTTTGAAATTTTGCATGTGTATATAAACACGAACACATACAAACGCACGTACGAACATACATAAAGTATGGTCCCTTGGTATAGTTGAACATACCCCCCCCCCCTCCCCCGATGAAAAAATGTCTTGCTACTCCCCTAGAAAAATGACCATTGACACCAATTGGGGAATCCAGTTGGTCTCAATTGGTCCCGCTTGGTGTGACCAATTATCCGAAGGGCTTGAACTGGATGGTCTGAAATGTCCAATTGGCTCTACTCCAGTTTGTTCTCCGCACACTAAAAAAGAATGTCAGATGACCATTTTTTCGACGCGAGGACGCTGGATCGAGTTAATCGGTTAGCTGAAAATTGTTCAACGAGTAGCATATTGACCGCGGACGCCATCCGCCAGGACCTAGCCATATGCACCTTCTCTGTAAAAGTATAACTGCTGCAGTTAACGCAGTTTACTTGTGTAGATCTCAACCTGTGTAGTGCTCACGGATTGAAACGTGACAGCGAAGGCTTAGAGAGAGTGAATTTATTACAAGGCGGAGAGGTCGGCCTGAGCTAGTGCGCTATAGCCTCTTGTGTACTAAGCCAGTTTTTTGTTTGTCTATCTTGGTGTTGGAATAGTGCGTCGCAAGGGTCAACTGTTAAAGGGGAAAGAGTGACGAAGGCTGATGATGGGGAGAGGAATTCGATCGTTACGAGCCTCGCCTTCAGACCATGGGTACCCGGGTTCGAATCCCGCCTCGCCAAGAAATTTTATTTCGTTTCATTTACTTCTCTCCTCTTCC